>NC_134355.1:238458651-238571731 GCF_048569485.1 Anomaloglossus baeobatrachus
CAAACACTGAGGAAACTTAGTGGCATCCTAAAAGTGGCTGTTGGACTTCATTATTGTCCCACTGGTGCAAAGCTATTTGCAGCACCACTGCATTGCACACTCAAACTCATTGTTACTAAGCCATTATACTAGCAAACACTGAGGAAACTTAGTGGCATCCTAAAAGTGGCTGTTGGACTTCCATTAGTGTCCCACTGGTGCAAATCTATGTGCAGCACCTCTGCATTACACACTCAAACTCATTGTTACTAAGCCATTATACTAGCAAACACTGAGGAAACTTAGTGGCATCCTAAAAGTGGCTGTTGGACTTCATTATTGTCCCACTGGTGCAAAGCTATTTGCAGCACAACTGCATTGCACACTCAAACTCATTGTTATTAAGCCATTATACTAGCAAACACTGAGGAAACTTAGTGGCATCCTAAAAGTGGCTGTTGGACTTCATTATTGCCCACTGGTGCAAAGCTGTTTGCAGCACCACTGCATTGCACACTCAAACTCATTGTTACTAAGCCATTATACTAGCAAACACTGAGGAAACTTAGTGGCATCCTAAAAGTGGCTGTTGGACTTCATTATTGTCCCACTGGTGCAAAGCTATTTGCAGCACCACTGCATTGCACACTCAAACTCATTGTTACTAAGCCATTATACTAGCAAACACTGAGGAAACTTAGTGGCATCCTAAAAGTGGCTGTTGGACTTCATTATTGTCCCACTGGTGCAAAGCTATTTGCAGCACCACTGCACTGCACACTCAAACTCATTGATACTAAGCCATTATACTAGCAAACACTGAGGAAACTTAGTGGCATCCTAAAAGTGGCTGTTGAACTTCCATTAGTGTCCCACTGGTGCAAATCTATGTGCAGCACCTCTGCATTGCACACTCAAACTCATTGTTACTAAGCCATTATACTAGCAAACACTAAGGAAACTTAGTGGCATCCTAAAATTGGCTGTTGGCCTTCATTATTGTCCCAATGGTGCAAAGCTATTTGCAGCACCACTGCATTGCACACTCAAACTCATTGTTACTAAGCCATTATACTAGCAAACACTGAGGAAACTTAGTGGCATCCTAAAAGTGGCTGTTGGACTTCATTATTGTCCCACTGGTGCAAAGCTATTTGCAGCACCACTGCATTGCACACTCAAACTCATTGTTACTAAGCCATTATACTAGCAAACACTGAGGAAACTTAGTGGCATCCTAAAAGTGGCTGTTGGACTTCATTATTGCCCACTGGTGCAAAGCTATTTGCAGCACCACTGCATTGCACACTCAAACTCATTGTTACTAAGCCATTATACTAGCAAACACTGAGGAAACTTAGTGGCATCCTAAAAGTGGCTGTTGGACTTCATTATTGTCCCACTGGTGCAAAGCTATTTGCAGCACCACTGCATTGCACACTCAAACTCATTGTTACTAAGCCATTATACTAGCAAACACTGAGGAAACTTAGTGGCATCCTAAAAGTGGCTGTTGGACTTCCATTAGTGTCCCACTGGTGCAAATCTATGTGCAGCACCTCTGCATTGCACACTCAAACTCATTGTTACTAAGCCATTATACTAGCAAACACTGAGGAAACTTAGTGGCATCCTAAAATTGGCTGTTGGACTTCATTATTGTCCCACTGGTGCAAAGCTATTTGCAGCACCACTGCATTGCACACTCAAACTCATTGTTACTAAGCCATTCTACTAGCAAACACTGAGGAAACTTAGTGGCATCCTAAAAGTGGCTGTTAGACTTCCATTAGTGTCCCACTGGTGCAAATCTATGTGCAGCACCTCTGCATTGCACACTCAAACTCATTGTTACTAAGCCAGTATACTAGCAAACACTGAGGAAACTTAGTGGCATCCTAAAAGTGGCTGTTGGACTTCATTATTGTCCCACTGTTGCAAAGCTATTTGCAGCACCACTGCATTGCACACTCAAACTCATTGTTACTAAGCCATTATACTAGAAAACACTTAGGAAACTTAGTGGCATCCTAAAAGTGGCTGTTGGACTTCCATTAGTGTCCCACTGGTGCAAATCTATGTGCAGCACCTCTGCATTGCACACTCAAACTCATTGTTACTAAGCCATTATACTAGCAAACACTGAGGAAACTTAGTGGCATCCTAAAAGTGGCTGTTGGACTTCATTATTGCCCACTGGTGCAAAGCTGTTTGCAGCACCACTGCATTGCACACTCAAACTCATTGTTACTAAGCCATTATACTAGCAAACACTGAGGAAACTTAGTGGCATCCTAAAAGTGGCTGTTGGACTTCATTATTGTCCCACTGGTGCAAAGCTATTTGCAGCACCACTGCATTGCACACTCAAACTCATTGTTACTAAGCCATTATACTAGCAAACACTGAGGAAACTTAGTGGCATCCTAAAAGTGGCTGTTGGACTTCCATTAGTGTCCCACTGGTGCAAATCTATGTGCAGCACCTCTGCATTACACACTCAAACTCATTGTTACTAAGCCATTATACTAGCAAACACTGAGGAAACTTAGTGGCATCCTAAAAGTGGCTGTTGGACTTCATTATTGTCCCACTGGTGCAAAGCTATTTGCAGCACCACTGCATTGCACACTCAAACTCATTGTTATTAAGCCATTATACTAGCAAACACTGAGGAAACTTAGTGGCATCCTAAAAGTGGCTGTTGGACTTCATTATTGCCCACTGGTGCAAAGCTGTTTGCAGCACCACTGCATTGCACACTCAAACTCATTGTTACTAAGCCATTATACTAGCAAACACTGAGGAAACTTAGTGGCATCCTAAAAGTGGCTGTTGGACTTCATTATTGTCCCACTGGTGCAAAGCTATTTGCAGCACCACTGCACTGCACACTCAAACTCATTGATACTAAGCCATTATACTAGCAAACACTGAGGAAACTTAGTGGCATCCTAAAAGTGGCTGTTGGACTTCCATTAGTGTCCCACTGGTGCAAATCTATGTGCAGCACCTCTGCATTGCACACTCAAACTCATTGTTACTAAGCCATTATACTAGCAAACACTAAGGAAACTTAGTGGCATCCTAAAATTGGCTGTTGGCCTTCATTATTGTCCCACTGGTGCAAAGCTATTTGCAGCACCACTGCATTGCACACTCAAACTCATTGTTACTAAGCCATTATACTAGCAAACACTGAGGAAACTTAGTGGCATCCTAAAAGTGGCTGTTGGACTTCATTATTGCCCACTGGTGCAAAGCTATTTGCAGCACCACTGCATTGCACACTCAAACTCATTGTTACTAAGCCATTATACTAGCAAACACTGAGGAAACTTAGTGGCATCCTAAAAGTGGCTGTTGGACTTCCATTAGTGTCCCACTGGTGCAAATCTATGTGCAGCACCTCTGCATTACACACTCAAACTCATTGTTACTAAGCCATTATACTAGCAAACACTGAGGAAACTTAGTGGCATCCTAAAAGTGGCTGTTGGACTTCATTATTGATCCCACTGGTGCAAAGCTATTTGCAGCACCACTGCATTGCACACTCAAACTCATTGTTACTAAGCCATTATACTAGCAAACACTGAGGAAACTTAGTGGCATCCTAAAAGTGGCTGTTGGACTTCCATTAGTGTCCCACTGGTGCAAATCTATGTGCAGCACCTCTGCATTACACACTCAAACTCATTGTTACTAAGCCATTATACTAGCAAACACTGAGGAAACTTAGTGGCATCCTAAAAGTGGCTGTTGGACTTCATTATTGTCCCACTGGTGCAAAGCTATTTGCAGCACAACTGCATTGCACACTCAAACTCATTGTTATTAAGCCATTATACTAGCAAACACTGAGGAAACTTAGTGGCATCCTAAAAGTGGCTGTTGGACTTCATTATTGCCCACTGGTGCAAAGCTGTTTGCAGCACCACTGCATTGCACACTCAAACTCATTGTTACTAAGCCATTATACTAGCAAACACTGAGGAAACTTAGTGGCATCCTAAAAGTGGCTGTTGGACTTCATTATTGTCCCACTGGTGCAAAGCTATTTGCAGCACCACTGCATTGCACACTCAAACTCATTGTTACTAAGCCATTATACTAGCAAACACTGAGGAAACTTAGTGGCATCCTAAAAGTGGCTGTTGGACTTCATTATTGTCCCACTGGTGCAAAGCTATTTGCAGCACCACTGCACTGCACACTCAAACTCATTGATACTAAGCCATTATACTAGCAAACACTGAGGAAACTTAGTGGCATCCTAAAAGTGGCTGTTGAACTTCCATTAGTGTCCCACTGGTGCAAATCTATGTGCAGCACCTCTGCATTGCACACTCAAACTCATTGTTACTAAGCCATTATACTAGCAAACACTAAGGAAACTTAGTGGCATCCTAAAATTGGCTGTTGGCCTTCATTATTGTCCCAATGGTGCAAAGCTATTTGCAGCACCACTGCATTGCACACTCAAACTCATTGTTACTAAGCCATTATACTAGCAAACACTGAGGAAACTTAGTGGCATCCTAAAAGTGGCTGTTGGACTTCATTATTGTCCCACTGGTGCAAAGCTATTTGCAGCACCACTGCATTGCACACTCAAACTCATTGTTACTAAGCCATTATACTAGCAAACACTGAGGAAACTTAGTGGCATCCTAAAAGTGGCTGTTGGACTTCATTATTGCCCACTGGTGCAAAGCTATTTGCAGCACCACTGCATTGCACACTCAAACTCATTGTTACTAAGCCATTATACTAGCAAACACTGAGGAAACTTAGTGGCATCCTAAAAGTGGCTGTTGGACTTCATTATTGTCCCACTGGTGCAAAGCTATTTGCAGCACCACTGCATTGCACACTCAAACTCATTGTTACTAAGCCATTATACTAGCAAACACTGAGAAAACTTAGTGGCATCCTAAAAGTGGCTGTTGGACTTCTTTATTGTCCCACTGGTGCAAAGCTATTTGCAGCACCACTGCATTGCCCACTCAAACTCATTGTTACTAAGCCATTATACTTGCAAACACTGAGGAAACTTAGTGGCATCCTAAAAGTGGCTGTTGGACTTCCATTAGTGTCCCACTGGTGCAAATCTATGTGCAGCACCTCTGCATTGCACACTCAAACTCATTGTTACTAAGCCATTATACTAGCAAACACTGAGGAAACTTAGTGGCATCCTAAAATTGGCTGTTGGACTTCATTATTGTCCCACTGGTGCAAAGCTATTTGCAGCACCACTGCATTGCACACTCAAACTCATTGTTACTAAGCCATTCTACTAGCAAACACTGAGGAAACTTAGTGGCATCCTAAAAGTGGCTGTTAGACTTCCATTAGTGTCCCACTGGTGCAAATCTATGTGCAGCACCTCTGCATTGCACACTCAAACTCATTGTTACTAAGCCAGTATACTAGCAAACACTGAGGAAACTTAGTGGCATCCTAAAAGTGGCTGTTGGACTTCATTATTGTCCCACTGTTGCAAAGCTATTTGCAGCACCACTGCATTGCACACTCAAACTCATTGTTACTAAGCCATTATACTAGAAAACACTTAGGAAACTTAGTGGCATCCTAAAAGTGGCTGTTGGACTTCCATTAGTGTCCCACTGGTGCAAATCTATGTGCAGCACCTCTGCATTGCACACTCAAACTCATTGTTACTAAGCCATTATACTAGCAAACACTGAGGAAACTTAGTGGCATCCTAAAAGTGGCTGTTGGACTTCATTATTGCCCACTGGTGCAAAGCTGTTTGCAGCACCACTGCATTGCACACTCAAACTCATTGTTACTAAGCCATTATACTAGCAAACACTGAGGAAACTTAGTGGCATCCTAAAAGTGGCTGTTGGACTTCATTATTGTCCCACTGGTGCAAAGCTATTTGCAGCACCACTGCATTGCACACTCAAACTCATTGTTACTAAGCCATTATACTAGCAAACACTGAGGAAACTTAGTGGCATCCTAAAAGTGGCTGTTGGACTTCCATTAGTGTCCCACTGGTGCAAATCTATGTGCAGCACCTCTGCATTACACACTCAAACTCATTGTTACTAAGCCATTATACTAGCAAACACTGAGGAAACTTAGTGGCATCCTAAAAGTGGCTGTTGGACTTCATTATTGTCCCACTGGTGCAAAGCTATTTGCAGCACCACTGCATTGCACACTCAAACTCATTGTTATTAAGCCATTATACTAGCAAACACTGAGGAAACTTAGTGGCATCCTAAAAGTGGCTGTTGGACTTCATTATTGCCCACTGGTGCAAAGCTGTTTGCAGCACCACTGCATTGCACACTCAAACTCATTGTTACTAAGCCATTATACTAGCAAACACTGAGGAAACTTAGTGGCATCCTAAAAGTGGCTGTTGGACTTCATTATTGTCCCACTGGTGCAAAGCTATTTGCAGCACCACTGCACTGCACACTCAAACTCATTGATACTAAGCCATTATACTAGCAAACACTGAGGAAACTTAGTGGCATCCTAAAAGTGGCTGTTGGACTTCCATTAGTGTCCCACTGGTGCAAATCTATGTGCAGCACCTCTGCATTGCACACTCAAACTCATTGTTACTAAGCCATTATACTAGCAAACACTAAGGAAACTTAGTGGCATCCTAAAATTGGCTGTTGGCCTTCATTATTGTCCCACTGGTGCAAAGCTATTTGCAGCACCACTGCATTGCACACTCAAACTCATTGTTACTAAGCCATTATACTAGCAAACACTGAGGAAACTTAGTGGCATCCTAAAAGTGGCTGTTGGACTTCATTATTGTCCCACTGGTGCAAAGCTATTTGCAGCACCACTGCATTGCACACTCAAACTCATTGTTACTAAGCCATTATACTAGCAAACACTGAGGAAACTTAGTGGCATCCTAAAAGTGGCTGTTGGACTTCATTATTGCCCACTGGTGCAAAGCTATTTGCAGCACCACTGCATTGCACACTCAAACTCATTGTTACTAAGCCATTATACTAGCAAACACTGAGGAAACTTAGTGGCATCCTAAAAGTGGCTGTTGGACTTCATTATTGTCCCACTGGTGCAAAGCTATTTGCAGCACCACTGCATTGCACACTCAAACTCATTGTTACTAAGCCATTATACTAGCAAACACTGAGAAAACTTAGTGGCATCCTAAAAGTGGCTGTTGGACTTCTTTATTGTCCCACTGGTGCAAAGCTATTTGCAGCACCACTGCATTGCACACTCAAACTCATTGTTACTAAGCCATTATACTAGCAAACACTTAGGAAACTTAGTGGCATCCTAAAAGTGGCTGTTGGACTTCCATTAGTGTCCCACTGGTGCAAATCTATGTGCAGCACCTCTGCATTGCACACTCAAACTCATTGTTACTAAACCATTATACTGGCAAACACTGAGGAAACTTAGTGGCATCCTAAAATTGGCTGTTGGACTTCATTATTGTCCCACTGGTGCAAAGCTATTTGCAGCACCACTGCATTGCACACTCAAACTCATTGTTACTAAGCCATTATACTAGCAAACACTGAGGAAACTTATTGGCATCCTAAAAGTGGCTGTTGGACTTCCATTAGTGTCCCACTGGTGCAAATCTATGTGCAGCACCTCTGCATTGCACACTCAAACTCATTGTTACTAAGCCATTATACTAGCAAACACTGAGGAAACTTAGTGGCATCCTAAAAGTGGCTGTTGGACTTCATTATTGTCCCACTGGTGCAAAGCTATTCGCAGCACCACTGCATTGCACACTCAAACTCATTGTTATTAAGCCATTATACTAGCAAACACTGAGGAAACTTAGTGGCATCCTAAAAGTGGCTGTTGGACTTCATTATTGCCCACTGGTGCAAAGCTGTTTGCAGCACCACTGCATTGCACACTCAAACTCATTGTTACTAAGCCATTATACTAGCAAACACTGAGGAAACTTAGTGGCATCCTAAAAGTGGCGGTTGGACTTCATTATTGTCCCACTGGTGCAAAGCTATTTGCAGCACCACTGCATTGCACACTCAAACTCATTGTTACTAAGCCATTATACTAGCAAACACTGAGGAAACTTAGTGGCATCCTAAAAGTGGCTGTTGGACTTCCATTAGTGTCCCACTGGTGCAAATCTATGTGCAGCACCTCTGCATTACACACTCAAACTCATTGTTACTAAGCCATTATACTAGCAAACACTGCGGAAACTTAGTGGCATCCTAAAAGTGGCTGTTGGACTTCATTATTGTCCCACTGGTGCAAAGCTATTTGCAGCACCACTGCATTGCACACTCAAACTCATTGTTATTAAGCCATTATACTAGCAAACACTGAGGAAACTTAGTGGCATCCTAAAAGTGGCTGTTGGACTTCATTATTGCCCACTGGTGCAAAGCTGTTTGCAGCACCACTGCATTGCACACTCAAACTCATTGTTACTAAGCCATTATACTAGCAAACACTGAGGAAACTTAGTGGCATCCTAAAAGTGGCTGTTGGACTTCATTATTGTCCCACTGGTGCAAAGCTATTTGCAGCACCACTGCACTGCACACTCAAACTCATTGATACTAAGCCATTATACTAGCAAACACTGAGGAAACTTAGTGGCATCCTAAAAGTGGCTGTTGGACTTCCATTAGTGTCCCACTGGTGCAAATCTATGTGCAGCACCTCTGCATTGCACACTCAAACTCATTGTTACTAAGCCATTATACTAGCAAACACTAAGGAAACTTAGTGGCATCCTAAAATTGGCTGTTGGCCTTCATTATTGTCCCACTGGTGCAAAGCTATTTGCAGCACCACTGCATTGCACACTCAAACTCATTGTTACTAAGCCATTATACTAGCAAACACTGAGGAAACTTAGTGGCATCCTAAAAGTGGCTGTTGGAATTCATTATTGTCCCACTGGTGCAAAGCTATTTGCAGCACCACTGCATTGCACACTCAAACTCATTGTTACTAAGCCATTATACTAGCAAACACTGAGGAAACTTAGTGGCATCCTAAAAGTGGCTGTTGGACTTCATTATTGCCCACTGGTGCAAAGCTATTTGCAGCACCACTGCATTGCACACTCAAACTCATTGTTACTAAGCCATTATACTAGCAAACACTGAGGAAACTTAGCGGCATCCTAAAAGTGGCTGTTGGACTTGATTATTGTCCCACTGGTGCAAAGCTATTTGTAGCACCACTGCATTGCACACTCAAACTCATTGTTACTAAGCCATTATACTAGCAAACACTGAGAAAACTTAGTGGCATCCTAAAAGTGGCTGTTGGACTTCTTTATTGTCCCACTGGTGCAAAGCTATTTGCAGCACCACTGCATTGCACACTCAAACTCATTGTTACTAAGCCATTATACTAGCAAACACTTAGGAAACTTAGTGGCATCCTAAAAGTGGCTGTTGGACTTCCATTAGTGTCCCACTGGTGCAAATCTATGTGCAGCACCTCTGCATTGCACACTCAAACTCATTGTTACTAAACCATTATACTAGCAAACACTGAGGAAACTTAGTGGCATCCTAAAATTGGCTGTTGGACTTCATTATTGTCCCACTGGTGCAAAGCTATTTGCAGCACCACTGCATTGCACACTCAAACTCATTGTTACTAAGCCATTATACTAGCAAACACTGAGGAAACTTATTGGCATCCTAAAAGTGGCTGTTGGACTTCCATTAGTGTCCCACTGGTGCAAATCTATGTGCAGCACCTCTGCATTGCACACTCAAACTCATTGTTACTAAGCCATTATACTAGCAAACACTAAGGAAACTTAGTGGCATCCTAAAATTGGCTGTTGGCCTTCATTATTGTCCCACTGGTGCAAAGCTATTTGCAGCACCACTGCATTGCACACTCAAACTCATTGTTACTAAGCCATTATACTAGCAAACACTGAGGAAACTTAGTGGCATCCTAAAAGTGGCTGTTGGACTTCATTATTGTCCCACTGGTGCAAAGCTATTTGCAGCACCACTGCATTGCACACTCAAACTCATTGTTACTAAGCCATTATACTAGCAAACACTGAGGAAACTTAGTAGCATCCTAAAAGTGGCTGTTGGACTTCATTATTGCCCACCGGTGCAAAGCTATTTGCAGCACCACTGCATTGCACACTCAAACTCATTGTTACTAAGCCATTATACTAGTAAACACTGAGGAAACTTAGTGGCATCCTAAAAGTGGCTGTTGGACTTCTTTATTGTCCCACTGGTGCAAAGCTATTTGCAGCACCTCTGCATTGCACACTCAAACTCATTGTTACTAAGCCATTATACTAGCAAACACTGAGGAAACTTATTGGCATCCTAAAAGTGGCTGTTGGACTTCCATTAGTGTCCCACTGGTGCAAATCTATGTGCAGCACCTCTGCATTGCACACTCAAACTCATTGTTACTAAGCCATTATACTAGCAAACACTAAGGAAACTTAGTGGCATCCTAAAATTGGCTGTTGGCCTTCATTATTGTCCCACTGGTGCAAAGCTATTTGCAGCACCACTGCATTGCACACTCAAACTCATTGTTACAAAGCCATTATACTAACAAACACTGAGGAAACTTAGTGGAATCCTAAAAGTGGCTGTTGGACTTCATTATTGTCCCACTGGTGCAAAGCTATTTGCAGCACCACTGCATTGCACACTCAAACTCATTGTTACTAAGCCATTATACTAGCAAACACTGAGGAAACTTAGTGGCATCCTAAAAGTGGCTGTTGGACTTCATTATTGTCCCACTGGTGCAAAGCTATTTGCAGCACCACTGCATTGCACACTCAAACTCATTGTTACTAAGCCATTATACTAGCAAACACTGAGAAAACTTAGTGGCATCCTAAAAGTGGCTGTTGGACTTCATTATTGTCCCACTGGTGCAAAGCTATTTGCAGCACCTCTGCATTGCACACTCAAACTCATTGTTACTAAGCCATTATACTAGCAAACACTAAGGAAACTTAGTGACATCCTAAAAGTGGCTGTTGGACTTCCATTAGTGTCCCACTGGTGCAAATCTATTTGCAGCACCTCTGCATTGCACACTCAAACTCATTGTTACTAAAACTAGCAAACACTGAGGAAACTTAGTGGCATCCTAAAATTGGCTGTTGGACTTCATTATTGTCCCACTGGTGCAAAGCTATTTGCAGCACCACTGCATTGCACACTCAAACTCATTGTTACTAAGCCATTATACTAGCAAACACTGAGGAAACTTAGTGGCATCCTAAAAGTGGCTGTTGGACTTCCATTAGTGTCCCACTGGTGCAAATCTATGTGCAGCACCTCTGCATTGCACACTCAAACTCATTGTTACTAAACCATTATACTAGCAAACACTGAGGAAACTTAGTGGCATCCTAAAATTGGCTGTTGGACTTCATTATTGTCCCACTGGTGCAAAGCTATTTGCAGCACCACTGCATTGCACACTCAAACTCATTGTTACTAAGCCATTATACTAGCAAACACTGAGGAAACTTAGTGGCATCCTAAAAGTGGCTGTTGGACTTCATTATTGTCCCACTGGTGCAAAGCTATTTGCAGCACCACTGCATTGCACACTCAAAATCATTGTTACTAAGCCATTATACTAGCAAACACTGGGAAAACTTAGTGGCATCCTAAAATTGGCTGTTGGACTTCCATTAGTGTCCCACTGGTGCAAATATATGTGCAGCACCTCTGCATTACACACTCAAACTCAATTTTACTAAGCCATTATACTAGCAAACACTGAGAAAACTTAGTTGCATCCTAAAAGTGGCTGTTGGACTTCATTATTGTCCCTCTGGTGCAAAGCTATTTGCAGCACCACTGCATTGCACACTCAAACTCATTGTTACTAAGCCATTATACTAGCAAACACTGAGGAAACTTAGTGGCATCCTAAAAGTGGCTGTTGGACTTCATTATTGTCCCACTGGTGCAAAGCTATTTGCAGCACCACTGCATTGCACACTCAAACTCATTGTTACTAAGCCATTATACTAGCAAACATTGAGGAAACTTAGTGGCATCCTAAAAGTGGCTGTTGGACTTCCATTAGTGTCCCACTGGTGCAAATCTATGTGCAACACCTCTGCTATGCACACTCAAACTCATTGTTACTAAGCCAGTATACTAGCAAACACTGAGGAAACTTAGTGGCATCCTAAAAGTGGCTGTTGGACTTCCATTAGTGTCCCACTGGTGCAATCCTATGTGCAGCACCTCTGCATTGCATACTCAAACTCATCGTTACTAAGCCATTATACTAGCAAACTATGCTGCCAGTTTAAGGGCTGTAGTTGCATTTTCAGGGATAGTTATTGTTGTTTTTTCTGCTGTTAATAAAGATAGACCACCGCTGCAATCTACACCACCTCTCAATTTTTACTACCACATTTTAAGTGCACAATCTTGTCGCAATCAAAATGAGTGGCAAAATGACAGATGCTGGTGGAAAGGGGAAGAGGCGTGTTGGAAAAGGAAAAAAAGGGTTTGTCCGTGGGGAAGGTGGCAAAGCTCCATTAACATCTGCTGAAGATAGACCATCTTCCAGCAAAAGTAAGATGTCTACTACTTACCGTGGACAATCCGATGTGCTCCCTTTTTTACGGACACAAACAACTGGCACAAAGGTAGATGATGGCCAAAAAAAGAAAATGCTTGAATGGATCTCAAGTGGTCCAACAAGTGCCCTCTCCTCCACCTCAACTACCGCATCCAAAAAACACCAGTCCTCTGAGTTGTCATCCCAATCACACTTGCTTTCTCCCAGCTCTGAAGTCTCCATCCGTCCTGCACAGTATGGTGGAACTGAGATGGCTGAGTCTGCAGAGCTGTTCAGTCACACTATAGCCTGGGAATCAGAGGTCTGCTCCCAAGCTACAGTGAGTACAGACCAGGAAATGGTCTGCAGTGATGCCCGGAACCTTTGTGACTCAGATTCAGGCCGTGATGACCAAGTTTCTGAGCATAATGTTGACCCTTTTTCACAAACTGAAACACCTGTTGTAATAGACAATAAGGAACATACTGATGACAATGAGATGCAGATACCAGATTGGGATGACAACTTAAATATTCGGTCAGGGCAAGAAGAGGCTCGGTCTGAGGGTGAGGGGAGTGCAAACACAACAATTAATGAGGAAGTTCTAGATCCCACCTACTGTCAAGCCACAGTAAGGCCCTCGAGGAGGTCAACAGAGACGGTGGAGTCGGATGCAACTGACGACGAAGTTACCTTGCGCCTTCCTGGACAAAGTCGGAGTACTGGTAGCACATCTACAACTGCATCCTCAGCCACCACTGTGCCTCTGAGCACTAGTCGGGGTGGATCAGCAGGTCACATGCCCTCTAAGTCTTGCCGAGCCTGGTCCTTTTTTGACATAGCAAAAGATCGCCCAAATTATGTGATCTGTTAAATTTGTAGTGATTCTGTTAGTAGAGGGCAAAACCTCAGCAGTTTGACAACTTCTTCCATGAATCGTCACATGAATAAATATCATATGTCCCAGTGGGAAGCTCACCGTGCTGCAATGCGGCCTAGCGGAGCGAACCATCCACCGCCTGCCCCTTCCAGTGCATCCGCGCGCTCTTCATCTTCTAGGACTGTGGGGACAGCTGTCACACCTGGTTTTCCATGCACAACTTCCACCACTGTAACCGCAACAGGCAGTTTGCTTGGTAGGTCGTCAGTTGGTTTGGAAGGGGAAACAAGTGCGTGTGTACAGCTCTCTCAGACATCGATAGCACTAACGTTGGATGAAGGCAACATCATGTCTCCGCCTGCACTTTCCTCACAAACCTGCATTTTCCCAGGGACACCCTACTCAACACCGTCTACACACAGCAGCCAGATCTCTGTCCCTCAGATGTGGACAAATAAAAGGCCATTTCCTGCAACCCATGACAAAGCTAAGAGGTTGACTTTATCCCTCTGTAAGCTCTTGGCTACCGAAATGCTGCCTTTCCGCCTGGTGGACACACAGGATTTTAGAGACCTTATGTCTGTCGCTGTGCCCCAGTATCAGATGCCCAGTCACTACTACTTCTCTAAGAAAGGTGTGCCCGCGCTACACCAGCATGTCGCACACAACATCACCGCTTCCTTGAGAAACTCTGTGTGTGAACGGGTGCATTTCACCACCACCGATACTTGGACCAGTAAGCATGGACAGGGACATTACATGTCGCTGACTTGGCACTGGGTAACTATGGTGATAGATGGTGAAGGGTCTGCTGCACAAGTCTTGCCGTCCCCACGACTTGTGTGTCAATCCTCAGTCTGTCCAAGTTCCGCCACTGCTTCTGCCTCCTCCACCTCATCTGGGTCCTCCACCTCCGCCCCAAGCCTGCCTGGTCAGGCCACCAGCGTTCTCACTGCGCAGAAGGAATCACGCACCCCTCATTACTATGCTGGCAGCAGAGCGCAACGGCATCAGGCGGTCTTTAGCTTGACATGTCTTGGAAATAGGAGTCACACAGCGGATGACTTGTGAGCAGCTCTGAAGACTGAGTTTAATAAATGGTTGTCTCCACTCAACCTACAGCCTGGTAAGGCCGTGTGCGACAATGCTGCAAACCTGGGTGCGGCCCTTCGCCTGGGCAAGGTGACACACGTGCCTTGTATGGCTCACGTGTAGAACCTTGTTGTCCAGCAATTTTTAACACACTATCCCCGCCTAGATGGCCTTCTGAACAGGGCACGAAAACTGTCTGCTCACTTCCGCCGTTCAACCACCGCTGCTGAGCGACTTGCATTGCTCCAGAAGTCTTTCGGCCTGCCGGTTCATCACCTGAAATGCGATGTGGTGACACGCTGGAATTCGACTCTCCACATGTTACAGCGACTGTGGCAGCACCGCCGAGCCCTGGTGTTTTTATATTATATTATATATTAATATGTTTAGCGCTGACAATGCCATTATCAGCATGACAATTCCAGTCATTTACATGCTGGAGCACACGCTAAACACTATTCGGAGTCAGGGGGTGGGACAACAGGAAGGGGAGGAACTACAGGAGGATTCATATGCGCAAGAGACAACAACATCACAAAGGTCCAGACGTTCATCATCACCAACGCGGCAGGCATGGGACCATGGGGGACAGGGATCAACAAGGGCGCATGGTAGCAGGCGAAATGTTGAGCAAGGTGCAGGAGAACATGAAGAAATGGAGGACGAACTGTCCATGGACATGGAAGACTCAGCGGATGAGGGAGACCTTGGCCAAATTTCAGTTGAAAGAGGTTGGGGGGAGATGTCAGAGGAAGAAAGAACGGTTAGCACCTCTATGCCACAAACACAGCGTGGACTTGGTCCGCATGTCTGCACAAGACACATGAGTGCCTTCTTGGTGCACTACCTCCAACATGACCCTCATATTGTCAAAATTAGAAGTGATGATGACTACTGGCTTGCCACACTATTAGATCCCCGGTACAAGTCCAAATTTTGTGACATAATTCCAGCCATAGAAAGGGACGCACGTATTGCAGGAGTATCAGCAGAAGCTGTTACTCGATCTTAGCTCGGCTTTTCCACCAAACAACCGTGCAGGTGCAGGGAGTGAATCTCCCAGTTGTAACTTGACAAACATGGGACGGTCTCGTCATCTTCAACAGTCTACCCGTACCAGTAGCACCGTATCTGGTGCTGGTAACAGCAATTTTATTGAATCTTTTCATAATTTTTTTAGACCCTCCTTTGCAAGGCCACCAGAGACAACAAGTCTGACACATAGTCAACGGCTTGAGAGGATGATACAGGAGTATCTCCAAATGAACTTCGATGCCATTACTTTGAAAATGGAGCCTTGCTCATTTTGGGCTTCAAATCTTGAAAAATGGCCAGATCTCTCCACTTACGCCTTGGAGATTTTGTCGTGTCCAGCTGCCAGCGTTGTCTCTGAACGTGTCTTCAGTGCTGCTGGGTGTGTGCTGACAGATAAGCGCACGTGTCTGTCCAGTGACTATGTGGAGAGACTAACGTTCATCAAAATGAACAAGTCATGGATCCACAAGGAATTTACTACCCCTGTGTCATCCTGGGGAGAGTAAATGCTTGTGTATTTTGAATGTGCTTGATGCAAATCTAGCTGTGAAGTGTACAACTAGGGCACAAGTGCTGCCACTGATGGGGTGTCTGTGTGGCCCAATTTTTGGAAAAAGGGAGACTCTTCTTGGAGTAACCCTTGCTGTGTTTTTAAAAATGATCCAAGATGCACAGAGCTGTGATCAGGAAAGACTTTGCTACCTACCCCGGTGTCATCCTGGGGATGGTTAAGTATGGCATATTTTTGAATGTGCTTGATGCAAATCTAGCTGTGAAGTGTACAACTGGGGCACAAGTGCTGCCACTGAAGGGGTGGGTGTGTGTGTGGCCCAATTTTTGGAAAAAAGGGAGACTCCGCTTGGAGTAACCCTTGCTTACATTGTTTTTAAAAATGATCCAAGATGCACAGCGCTGGGATCAGGAAAGACTTTGCTACCTACCCCGGTGTCATCCTGAGGACGGTTAAGTATGGCGTATTTTTTAATGTGCTTGATGCAAATCTAGCTGTGAAGTGTACAACTGGGGCACAAGTGCTTCCACTGAAGGGGTGGGTGTGTGTGTGGCCCAATTTTTGGAAAAAAGGGAGACTCCGCTTGGAGTCACCTTGCGGTGTTTTACATGATTTTAGAAGGGCGTGCCATGCCTATATCTGTGTCTCCTTCTCTTTTTCCTTGTCCTGCTCTTTTGTTTTCGCATGAGTATATGTCCTTGTCACTTTCCCATGTGTTTGTGTTGTGTTGTGAGTTGTTTGTCACCTTTTGGACAACTTCGAGGGTGTTTTCTAGGTGTTTTTATGTGTTTGTGATTGCCTACCATTGTTTCGTATGCGGTTCGAGTTCGGTTCGTCGAACGTTCGCCGAACCGAACTCGAACGAGACGTCCGTTCGGCGAACCGAACTTGAGCTGAACCGCGACCGGTTCGCTCATCTCTAGTCACTATGGAGTATAGAAATAAATAATTAATTAAAAAAAAACGGGGTGCGGTTCCCCCCAAATTTAATACCAGACAGATAAAGCCATACGGCTGAAGGCTGGTATTCTCAGGATGGAGAGCCCCACGTTATGGGGAGCCCCCAGCCTAACAATATCAGTCAGCAGCTGCCCAGAATGGCCGCATACATTAGATGCGACTGTTCTGGGACAGTACCCGGCTCTTCCCGATTTGCCCTGGTGCGTTGGCAAATCAGGGTAATAAGGAGTTATTGGCAGCCCATAGCTGCCACTAAATCCTAGATTAATCATGTCAGGCGTCTCCCCGAGATACCTTCCATGATTGATCTGTAAATTACAGTAAATAAACACAACTGAAAAATCCTTTCTTAGAAATAAAAAACACAAACACATTCCCTGGTTCACCACTTTAATAAGCTCGAAAAAGCCCTCCATGTCCGGCGGAATCCAGGATGGTCCAGCGTCGCTTCCAGCTCTGCTGCATGAAGGTGACCGGAGCAGCAGAAGAAACCGGCGCTCCTGTCACCTCCACGCAGCAAATGAAGAGAGCCGCGTGATCAGCTGAGCTGTCACTGAGGTTACCTGGATCCAGCGGTGGATGCAGCGGTGGCCGCGGGTAACCTCAGTCACAGCTCAGCTGATCGCGCTACTCACCTCAGTTGCTGCATGGAGCTGACCGGAGCGGCGGTGAGTAACGCGATCAGCGCCGGTGATCGGTGAGTATGAGAGAGGGGGGCGACACTTCAGTCACTCGGGGGATTAGCGGTCACCGGTGAATCCTTCACCGGTGACCGCTAATCAGTACACGGCACACAGACAGAGCCGCGGCATGACAATGAAGTCAGGTAAAGTTCACCCGAGTTCATTCTCATCGCGCTACTCTGTCTGCTGTCTGCCGACATGTAGTAAACGACATTTTGCATCACACACGGACATTCCACACGGACAACACAAACACATGTCAGTTAAGTTTCACACGCACACACGGACTTTTCACACGCACATACAGCTAGCATATGGGATATATACGCAGGCCACACATACTATAAAAATGGACCTAAAAAACGGAAAACGGACCCGAAAAACGGCCCGTTTTACACGGACATGGTTTTAACGGATGTGTTTTTTCGGCCTCAGATGTGTTTTTTGGAAGAATTTGCACTTTATTAATACGATTTTTTCGTATACATTTTTCTACTATTTTATATGTATGTATGTCTTTTATCGATATGTGTATTCTGGTGTTTTTTCACTAAAATTGTTTATTGATATAGTATATTCTTCATTATTGTTATTTGTGATTCACATATTGTCACATTTTACCTTTTTTCACAATTTTCTATTTAATGCATTATATGTGCATTTTTTGCATGTTCTGCACTATATGTGCACATTATATTCATACTTTAATATATTATCAATTATTATTTATTATTCAGTTTCACATTCTTATATTCACATACATATATGTTTACACATACATACATTTACACACATTCACTTTTACATTTTAGATTTTATAAATACTTTTACACTAATACATTATATGCATTTTTATTCCTCATGCACTTTTTACACTCCTTACACTTGTCCTTTTAATACATACATATTGCTTGATATACATAACGTTGTATTGCACCCACTTCCGGGTTCGGGCCCGGTCATGTGACGTTTTTCTTAACTGTTATTAATTTTACCTCTTCATACTATATAAACATCTGCTGTGGAATGTGCGCACACAGGGGCGGATGCGGGCATCTGATATTTTAGCTCGCTGTCTATTTCCTGGTTCGGGTCCGGTCACGTGACCGGCCAAGATCATATGTTTCTCATGTGTTTTCGGCCGCTCGCGTCACCGGCCCCGCACCCCGGATGACGCGATCTTGGGTGTCAGCTGGCCGCCCGTCCTCCCTGGTGTGTGCGCCACATAATTAATCCTGGATGTATTTTCATTGGTTTATATTACCATAAATACCCTCCCCATCCTGCTACTTGCTACCACAACTCCCTGACGAAGGCTACGGCCGAAACACGTGTTGGTGTGGCTCAGCAGTGGTTTAATGGCGACAGGTAATTTACCCCTATGATGGGATCTCTTGTGGTATTTTCCCTTGTTTTTTCCTGTGTTTGTGCCTTTTAGCTACATGCAAACAGGTATCTATCATTCTTTTGTTTATGTCCTGCATCTCTATTTAATTATTATTATACCCATTTTTGGGGACTTATAATTGAGATGTGATATACAATTACATCTTTACATAAACTACTGTCTATCTGTTTGCAATCCACTTGCTGAGCCTTGTGGTGCTTCAGTACTTTTTTCATTGCTCTCCCTTGCTTTATCATTTTTAATATGTTTCTCAATAAAAAGTTCATATTTTATTAATGTATTGTCTTTATGGCTACATTTCTTTTCCTTTTGTTTTGACATAGTAGCCGGACTCCATTCTGGAGAGTATTATATATTTATGCGCACATCTCCGTGTGGCGACACAAATTGGTATTGACTTACCTATTAGTCAGGTGGTTGTTTGACATATGGGCACAACCTGTTTCAAAAGGAAGCCATGCTATGTCATGCAGAGCAGGACCTGTTGAAGCTCAGTATGTGTGTGAAACCACAGTCGGCTGTCCATGTGTTTCCCGCACCTACTATCCCGCCTGTCTGTTAATGTGACATGAAAATAATAAAGATCTGTAATTTACTGGTGAGTGGCATCCTTTCAATTTTGTTTTCTGCCCTGTTTGCTTCCGAGCCACAGATTGACCAACGTCGATTCCAGTAATGCCGATGTTCTCTAAGAAAATGATTAAAAATAGAACTGTTTTTTTTTTTTTTTTTAATCAGGGCTAGTGATGTGTGACCAGGAGTGTAAAAGTCCAGATAAGCGCGGTTTCACAAAATTGCACAAAAGCGATTTTTATGCCCTTTCAGTTGTTTTCTTACAGTAAGTGCAAATTTGGTGCTGATATGTCTGCACCAGATCTCAGCACCAAATTTGCAACTCCTGGCAGAAAACTCCACTCAAACAGCATTGTTGTGCATTTTTTTTGTCGAGGGAATGCAGATTTGGAGCTCAAATTTTTACACCATATTCCTGCACCCAAGCTACACCTCATAGCAAAAAACCCCACATCACTACTGCATCATACTATATGCGGTAGTGATGCCTTTTTTGCCAGAAGGTGTAGCTTGGGTGCAGGAATATGATGTAAAAATTTCAGCTCCAAATCTGCATTCCCTCGGCAAAAAAACACACAGTTTTCTGCCAGGAAATGCAGGTCTGCAAACTCAGTGAAAGTTCATTGAAGTCACCTGGAGTCAGGTTACCTGCGATCATAGGTGGAAGACAGTGGGAACCTCCCATTGTGGACACAACTAACCTGAGTGTCACTGCTCATCAGGGCTCAGTCTCTGCCTGAACCTCACAGCATTCGGTCATGTTCCATGATCGCACACTGTAATGTAACATAGCTGGAATCTTCATGGGAACTTGTGTGGATTACATCAGACCTGCAGGGGTGTTTTGGTGGTTAATAAAGTGGTGAAAGAGGGTGTGTTTTTGTCTTTTCAAATAAAGGATCATTTCGGTGTTTGTGTTTACCTATTTTCACTTACAGATTAGTAATAGACACTCCCCATTACTAGTCTAGGGCTTAGTGGCTGCTGTGAGCTGTGATTAACCTTTTATTACTCCGATTGCCACCGCACCAGGGCAATCGGGAAGAGCCAAGTAAAGTTTCTGGATTGTCACATCTACTGGATGAGACAATCCTGGGTGGCTGCAGGCTGCTATTTTTTAGGCTGGGGGACCCCCAATAACCATGGGTCTCCCTCCTCAGCCTGAAAATACCAGTCCCCAGCTGTGGGCTTGATCATCACTGGGTTTCAAAATTGGGGGGAGACCGCATGTCAGTCTTTTAACTGATTTATTTAAATAATTAAAGAAAAAAAAAAAGCCGCATGCGGTTCTTCTTACTTTGATATGCAGCCAAGATAAGTACACGGTTGGGT
The DNA here is from genome assembly GCF_048569485.1 of Anomaloglossus baeobatrachus. NCBI lineage: Eukaryota > Metazoa > Chordata > Amphibia > Anura > Aromobatidae > Anomaloglossus > Anomaloglossus baeobatrachus. Next base: position 238,479,684 of record NC_134355.1, read on the forward strand.
GCTGCAACCTATAGCCGTATGCTTTATCTGTGCTGGGTATCATAATATGGGGGGACGCTACTCCAATTTTTTAATTTCTTTATTTTTATACTACGATAAATGCATGTAGCTTCTGTAATTGGAAGCAGTCAGCTGACACCCTGCCACTGAAGGTAGGGACGCGTATGACTGCAAGCAATCACAGATACCAGTGGGTAAAACAGTGCATATGGATGAGCCTAATGAGTGGCCACAGAAATGAAAGGGCGAGAGCAGTGACAGCCATGCCAGAGACTCGGTCAGTGTAGCATGCCTGATCCTATCCCCCTATCCTTTCTACCACCATTTATAATTGCCTGATTCTGGTCCCCATAGACTTATATGGGGACCGGCGTCTGGACAGATATCTGGGATTAATTCCAGACAGGAACCAGATTTTTTTTTAAAAATCCGGTTAGGTCCGCCGGTCCCGGCTATCTGTGCGAGTCCGCCCATCACTAATCAGGGCATAAAAACATTAAATATAGTCATTGGATTTAACACAATTTTCATAAGTTCAAATTTTGTATACTTGTGATATTAATTGCTCAATACTATTTTTTTGTCTTCTCTTTTGTAAAGCCATCACCAGAGGTTTCTAGCAGTGGCGTACCCCACCTCCCCATTTAAAAGCATATGAATTGAGTGTACATGTGTAGAGCGGAGCTTAGAGAAATAGCTGTTAGAATCTAGCAATTTGTACAGCCAACAGTTATACAAAGTATATAGCAACTAGAGATGAGCGAACCGGTCGCGGTTCGGCTCGAGTTCGGTTCGCCGAACGGGCGTCTCGTTCGAGTTCGGTTCGGCGAACGTTCGATGAACCGAACTCGAACCACATAGGAAACAATGGCAGGCAATCACAAACACATAAAAACACCTAGAAAACACCCTCAAAGGTGTCCAAAAGGTGACAAACAACTCACAACACAACACAAACACATGGGAAAGTGACAAGGACATATACTCATGCGAAAACAAAAGAGCTGGACGAGTAATAAGAGGAGGAGACACAGATATATGAGTATATGCAAGGAAATATCGATGCCATTACTGTGCAACTTGAGCCCTGCTCATTTTAGGCTTCCAATCTGGATAAATTGCCTGAGCTTGCCACGTACGCCTTGGGGATCTTGTCATGTCCTGCAGCCAGCGTTCTCTCGGAACCTGTCTTCACTGCTGCTGGGGGTCTGCTGGCAGATAAGCACACGTGTCTGTCCACTGAAAATGTGGACATGGCTCTCAGAGGACTTTTCTTCCCCTGGGTCAGCCAGGTTAGGCGAAAGGCACGCGTATTTTTGAGAGTGCTTCATGCAAAGCATCTTTTTCTTTTTCAAAAGGGGGGTCAACTGATGCCAGTCAAGTGGGGTGTGTGGCTCAATTAGTGGAAACGAGGGAGACTGTGGTTGGAGTCCCCTCGCTTTTGAAAAAAGAACCAAGATGAACAAGTCATGGCTCTCAGAGGACTTTTCTTCCCCTGGGTCAGCCAGGGGAGGCGAAAGGCACGCGTATTTTTGAGAGTGCTTCATGCAAAGCATCTTTTTCTTTTTCAAAAGGGGGGTCAACTGATGCCAGTCAAGTGGGGTGTGTGTGGCCCAATTAGTGGCAACGAGGGAGACTGTGGTTGGAGTCCCCTCGCTGTGTTTCTAAAAGAACCAAGATGAACAAGTCATGGCTCTCAGAGGACTTTTCTTCCCCTGGGTCAGCCAGGGGAGGCGAAAGGCACGCGTATTTTTGAGAGTGCTTCATGCAAAGCATCTTTTTCTTTTTCAAAATGGGGGTCAACTGATGCCAGTCAAGTGGGGTGTGTGTGGTTCAATTAGTGGAAACGAGGGAGACTGTGGTTGGAGTCCCCTCGCTCTTGAAAAAAGAACCAAGATGAACAAGTCATGGCTCTCAGAGGACTTTTCTTCCCCTGGGTCAGCCAGGGGAGGCCAAAGGCACGCGTATTTTTGATAGTGCTTCATGCAAAGCATCTTTGTAAGCTTGAAAATGGGGATCAATTGATGCCAGTCAAGTGGGGTGTGTGTGGACCAATTTTTGGAAACAAGGGAGACTGTGGTTGGAGTCCCCTTGCTGTGTTTTACATGCTTTTAGAAGGGCATGACATGGCTTAGAGGTTGACTTTCTGCATCTGCAAACTGTTAGCTACCAAAATGCTGCATTTCCAACCTTTTTAACCGAGGATTTTCGAGACCTTATGCCCATCGCAGTGCCCCAAGAGCCGATGCCCAGGCGCCACTCCTTCTCCAACAAAGGTGTCCACGCGCTACACCAGCATGTCGCACCAAACATCACCGCTTCTTTGAGAAACTGTGTGACAGGGTGCATTTCACCACAGATACTTGGCCCAGTAAGCATGGACAGGGGCGTTACATGTTGCTGACTGGGCAATGGGTTACTATGGGGAGAGATGGAGAAGGGTCTGCTGTACAAGTCTTGCTGTCCCCACGAGTTGTATCAATCCTTCCTCTGTATGTAGAAGTTAATACACTGCTTCTGCCTCCTCAACCTCGTGTGGGTCCTTCACCTCAGCCCAAACCCTGTGTGGTCAGGGCACCCTTCCTTGTAACTGCGCACAAGGAAAACCACACACCTCCTTACTATGCTGGCAGCAGAGCTCAATGCCATCATGCGGTCAAATGTTTACTTTGAAATGTATGGGAAATGTGAGTCACACCGCTGAGAAGTTGTGGACGGTTAGCTCTGGAGACCAAGTTTCATCAATGGTTGTCTCCACTCAACCAGCAGCCAGGGAAGGCCGGGTGTGACAATGATGCAAACATGGGTGCGGCCCTTCGCCGTGAAAATGTGACACACGTGCCTTGTGTGGCTCACGTGTTGAATCTAATTCTCCAGCAATTTTTAAAACACCATCCCAACCTACATGGCCTTGTGCAGCGGGTACGCTCGCTATGTGCTCACTTCCATCGTTCGCACACAGCAGCTCAACAACTTTCCTTGCTCCAGAAGTCTATAGGTCTGGTGGTTAAATGCCTGAAATGCGATGTGCCAACACGCAGGAATTTGAATCTGCACATGTTGCAGCGTTTGTGGCAGCACCGCCGAACCCTGCTGCAATACGTTATGACATATATCCTGGCCTAACTTGATCCAGAGGTGGTGCAGATCACGCTGCTGTAGTGGTGTCAGATCAAGGACCTATGCACCCTTCTACACAGTTTACAAATGTCGACGAAGATGTTTAGCACTGGCAATGCCATTCTCAGCGTGACAATTCTGGTCATCTACATGATGGAGCACACTGTAAGCATTATTTGGAGTCAGGTGTTGGGACAAGAGGAAGGGGAGGAAGTACAGGAGGAGTCAAATGCGGAAGAGATAACAAGATCTACGAGGTCCAGATGGTCAGCGGCACCTATGCGGCAGTCATGGTGGGGGAGAGGGATTAACAAGGGCGCATAGTATCAGCAAAAAGTGTTGAGGAAGGTGCAGGAGCCCATGAAGAAATGGAGGACGAACTGGCGATGAGCATGGAAGACTCAGCAGATGAGTGAGAGCTTGCTCACATTTCGGTTTTGCGAAGTTGGGGGAGAGGGCAGAGGAAGGAGGCACGATTCTCACCTCTCTGCCACCAACACACCAAGGACTTGGTCCTCCTGGATGCACAAGACACATGAGCGCCTTCTTGCTGCACTACCTACAACATGACCCTCGGATTGTACGAATTCGAAGTAATGCTAACTACTGGGTTGCCAAACTGTTAGATCCCCGGTACAAGACAAAATTTGGCGAAATAATTCCTGACATACAAAGGGAAGCACGTATACGGGAGTATCTGCAGAAGGTGGTACGCAATCTTAGATCTGCTTTTCCACTAAACACCAGTGCTGCACAGAGTGAATCTCAATGCTTTGTCATGGATAGGAGGAAATGGTCTTTTACTTGTCCACATCTAAGGGACCGAGGGCTGGCTGCTGTGCTGAGATGGCATTGAGTACGGTGTCCCTGCAGAGTTGCACTTTTGGTCATATACAAAATGAGTTGAAAAAGGACAGATGCTGGTGGAAAGGGGAACAGGTGTGTTGGAAAGGGGAAAAAAGTTTTTGTCCGTGGGTTTGGTGGTTAAGCAAAAGTAACATTTGATGAAGAAACACCATCTGTTACGGTGGGACTGGCAGATTTGGATAAGGTGGTATATATTATGTTACCGCTATATAACGAAAATGAATAAGAAAAGAAAGAGAAAGGTATATATCCCGATCAGCAGTCAATGTCCACCATGCTCCCAGATGGAAAAGGAGAGGTTGGCAACTGGAAGGTTAAATGGAGGATACAGATCTGTGTGGCTATGAAACTAATAGTTGCCTGAACCGAGTTAGATGCCACTGGGATCTGGAGACTGGGAGCCCTGTTAGCGTCACAGGGTCCACACGCCCACCCAGCCCAGGAACTCCCGGTTAACATCACAGGGGCCGTTCAGTACGCTGACCGTGTGCATTGGGGCCACACCTATGGACAGCAGGCGCATCAGCAGCAGCAGGCCTGTTAATGCCACTGGGCTGCACAAGCAGGACTGGTAGGACAGGAGCTGGTCTTAACCGTTCTGCGTTACCAACTGTGGTGGCGGCCTGCATTGATGCCCTATCCCTGCCTACCTCTGACCTAAAGCCGCAATGGGTTCAACTTATGGAGGTGTGCTCTTTCGGAGCATAATAGAAGACTGCGCACCTCCTTGTTGGCTCCAGCTCGTTTTGTAACCTGGGTCCGCCCCAAACCAGGGTGGACCACAATGCACCTCCTGGAGACAAAAGCAGAGTGACACGTCATGAGTGGCATAACTAGCGTCCTATTTGGAACCACAACTTCAATAATGACCTCATGGCTGCCACGACACAAACACCTCACCAGTCATCGTCTGACCATCAATAATGAGGTGACAAGTCATAGGGGCGGGACTCTGCAAGCCATTTGGGAGTGGCCTGGCTACATCGTCAGGACACCTGATGCCCTGTGGTCTATATGGGCCCCAGGGGCAGGGCCAAAGAGTTCATTACCGGACCTAGTCTCTGATGCAGTAAGTGCCTGAGCATGCTCAGTAGCATGAAATACAGTCTCTGAAAAAAGACTATCAGCTTTAGCATGGTGCCTAGGCACAAAACAGGACTTAGACCCCGCACGGAGTGCAAGTACCTAGGCAAAGAGGCTTTTCGCACTAAGTGTGGGAGCATGCGCTGTATCCTGAAATGAAGACTTAGCCTCAGGAATGGCACAGTCAGGCTGAGCATACTCACTAGGCGAAACACTGTAGTTAGGCTGCGGCTGGGGTAAATCGTCACACGCATGCGCACTAGCTGCCTCTCCACACTTAAACGTGGAGGAAAAATTGCTCTTCGGGTGTGGACTTGGAGATGCTGTCTATGAACAGAAGGAAAAGCTAAAGGTGTGTGTTACAGCAAGGAGCCACCGCGGAAACACTTTGTTCAATTGTGAGCGGAGTCATTTTGGAGTTTGGTGAGGAGTACCGTAACGCCAGTGAGCAGCATCCTGTACCACAGACCAACATTCTTACAGTGCTGTCTATACTGCTTACCGTGAGAGGAGCGTAAAATCTGTATTTCTGGCAACTGGACATCACAGTACCCGGGTACGGTAGGCTGTGCCCAGACAATAATGCGGGCACGCAACACTTTGTTTTATTAGCAAAACACATATCTGTTCTGGGTAGGCCGACTATTTATAGACAATAAGACTTGCTGCCTCTGCACTGTCAAATTGTCACATACAGTTTAAATCATAGAGGGACAGCAACACATGTTTGCATTGACTGTTGATTTTCAAGATTTCCATGACTGTGTTGCAGAGCTGTGTGGTTTGCATTCACACTGTTATCATCTGCCTTATCTGTGAGGCTTCAGCTAACAAGGGTATTCAGGGGGGGTAATGTGTTTTTTCTATGTTTAGGTAGATAACTGGGAAGCTCTTGTGATGCGCTACTGGTAAAGCTGGGTTTACACACTGCAACATCGCAAACGACATCGCTGTAACGTCACCGGTTTTGTGACGTTACAGCGACCTCCCCAGCGACATTGCAGTGTGTGAAACCTATCAGCGACCTGGCCCCTGCTGTGAAGTTGTGATCGCTACAAATCGTTCAGGACCATTCCTAGGTCCTTTGTTTCCCGCTGTGCAGCATGCATCGCTAGCAAGTTTCAGTGTGTAAAGGGGACTTTACAGCGACTCCGCGGCTCTGTCTGTGTAGCGTCCTGATTAGCGGTCACCGGTGAAGGATTCACCGGTGACCACTAATCCCCCGAGTGACTGAAGTGTCCCCCCCTCTCTCATACTCACCGATCCCCGATTACCGGCGCTGCACGGCGTTCACTCTGCTCCAGCGGCTTTTCCTTTTTTGAAAAAGCCGGCCGCTCATTAAACAATCTCGTATTCCCTGCTTTTCCCCGCCCACCGGCAAATATGATTGGTTGCAGTGAGACACGCCCACACGCTGAGTGACAGCTGTGTCACTGCACCCAATAACAGCAGCCGGTGGGCGTGTCTATACTGTGCAGGAAAATAAATAAATAAATAATTAAAAAATCCGGCGTGAGGTCCCCCCCAATTTTAATACCAGCCAGATAAAGCCATACGGCTAAAGGCTGGTATTCTCAGGATGGGGAGCTCCACGTTATGGGTAGCCCCCCAGCCTAACAATATCAGCCAGCAGCCGCCCAGAATTGCCGCATACATTAGATGCGACAGTTCTGGGACTGTACCCGGCTCTTCCCGATTTGCCCTGGTGCGTTGGCAAATCGGGGTAATAAGGAGTTATTGGCAGCCCATAGCTGCCAATAAGTCCTAGATTAATCATGTCAGGCGTCTCCCCGAGATTCCTTCCATGATTAATCTGTAAATTACAGTTAAAAAACACACACCCGAAAAATCCTTTATTAGAAATAAAAAACACTAACACATTCCCTCATTACCAACTTATTACCCACAACAAAGACCTCCTTGTCCGGCGTAATCCACGGTCCTCCAACGTCGCATCCAGCTCTGCTGCATGCAGGTGACAGGAGCAGCAGAAGACACAGCCGCTCCTGTCACCTGCACGCAGCTAATGAAGAGAGCCGTGTGATCGGCTGAGCTGTCACTGAGGTTACCTGGATCCAGCGGTGGATCCAGCGGTGGCCGCGGGTAACCTCAGTGACAGCTCAGCTGATCGCGCTACTCACCGCCGCTCCGGTCAGCTCCACGCAGCAAATGAGGTGAGTAGCGCGATCAGCTGAGCTGTCACTGAGGTTACCCGCGGCCACCGCTGCATCCACCGCTGGATCCAGGTAACCTCAGTGACAGCTCAGCCGATCACACGGCTCTCTTCATTAGCTGCGTGCAGGTGACAGGAGCGGCTGTGTCTTCTGCTGCTCCTGTCACCTGCATGCAGCAGAGCTGGATGCGACGTTGGAGGACCGTGGATTACGCCGGACAAGGAGGGCTTTGTTGTGGGTAATAAATTGGTAATGAGGGAATGTGTTTGTGTTTTTTATTTCTAATAAAGGATTTTTCGGGTGTGTGTTTTTAACTGTAATTTACAGATTAATCATGGAAGGTATCTCGGGGTGACGCCTGACATGATTAATCTTGGACTTATTGGCAGCTATGGGCTGCCAATAACTCCTTATTACCCCGATTTGCCAACGCACCAGGGCAAATCGGGAAGAGCCGGGTACAGTCCCAGATCTGTCGCATCTAATGAATGCGGCAATTCTGGGCATCTGCTGGCTGATATTGTTAGGCTGGGGGGCTCCCCATAACGTGGGGCTCCCCATCCTGAGAATACCAGCCTGCAGCTGTATGGCTTTACCTGGCTGGTATTAAAATAGGGGGGGACCGCACGCCGGATTTTTTAATTATTTATTTATTTACACGGCACACAGAGCCGCGCGGTATTAAATGAAGTCGGGTGAAGTTCACCTGCTGTCCCCAACGACCAGCTAGTCGCTCTGCAGGTCCGGATCGCTGTTAGGTCGTTGGCCAGGTCTGCCTGTTTGACAGCTCACCAGAGACTTTGTAGCGATCCCGGCTAGGTTGAGATCGCAGGTTGGATCGCTAGAAAGTCTCAGTGTGTAAACCCAGCATAAGTCGTGTTCGCACACACACACACACACGCACAAACACACAATTACTGCTACGCAGAGGGATTAGCAGGTAGTAGGCAACAGAATAGATTGTTCAATTATTTAAATTGTATGCATGGTTCTTATTGTTTGTTTTGGTAAAGTTAAACAATCATTTATCAACCCAACTGACTAGAGTCCTTTTCCTGTTGCCTGGTTTTGCTGCATACTGGGGAGCCCACCCTGTACATGACTTAAAATGAAGCATAAGTCACAATGTGAATTTCACTGTGCTACAATGCGGCCTAGCGTGCCTGTGCAACCACCGCCTGCCCCATCAAGTGCATCTGCGTGCTCATCATCCTCTGTGACTGTGGGGACAGCAGTCTCACATGGTTTTTCACACTGAACTTCCATCCCTTTACACGCAACATACCTCCCAACCGTCCCGGATACAGCGGGACAGTCCCTCTTCTGAGCCTTTGATCCCGGGTCCCGCCCGTGAGGCTGTTTATCCCGGGCTCCACCCACCCACTGTAGCCCCGCCTCGCTGTTTCTCCCTTCTACTATTCATTACAGAGCCGAGCGCGCACCTACTCCTGTGACTGCTGCTGAGGTATGAATCACCCCCTGCAGCAGAGCGACCCCCCTGCAGCAGAGCGACCCCCCCCTGCAGCAGAGCCCCCCCCCTGCACCAGAGCCGACCCCCCCAGTCCCGGAGCCTGCGTTTGTCTGCAGCTGTTCTCTCTGATTCCCCGTGTGCGGCTTCTCACTGCTGCAGACACGCGGGGAGTCAGGAAGCTGAGGAGACCGTGCAATCAGCACTTCTCTCTCCTGCAGATAGCACTGGCCAGTAATAACCTATGCAGAGTGACATCTGCAGGCTTCTATTAGCTTACCGATCAGTGGTCTCCTGCCTGTGGAGCAGAGCTGCTGGGTCCTAGCTTCCCAACAGCTTCAGCTCTGCTTTATCCTGGCTCCCCTACCAGTTAAAGGGAACATGTCAGCAGAAATTTCACAATAAAAATAAAAGATTCCCCTCTGCAGCTCCTGGGCTGCTTCTAGAAAGGTTCCTGTTGTTATTGTGCCCCCTTTGAGACCTACAAAAATACTTTATGAAGTCTTACCTTTTTGTATGCAAATGTGTTTTTATGGTCACGGGGGCGGGCTGTCTGGCGTCCGTTATTCCCCCTCCTGCCGCTTTACGCAGTCCCCCATTGCTCATTTACATACACAAGGACGCCTTCCTCATGTAACTGTCCTCCCGAAGTTTTGCGCATGTGAACGCTTTTTCAGGTGATTGCGCAGGCACGAGATTATGGGCGGCGCTGTGATTGTCATCAGCAGCGTTAACCAAGTACCCGCCCATAATCTCGTGCCCGCACTTTTCCCTCTGACTCCACCGTTATGCGCAAGTGCTGGCCATATGAACCATGTTACCTATTACTGCTTGCACGAGATTATGGGCGGGTACTTGGATGACTTTGCTGATGACAATCACAGCGCCGCCCATAATCTCGCGCCCATGATAATAGGTAACGTGGTTCATATGGCCAGTGCTTGCACATAACGGTGGAGGCAGAGTGAGAAGCGCGGGCACGAGATTATGGGCAGGTACTTGGATGACGCTGCTGATGACAATCACAGCGCCGCCCATAATCTCGCGCCCATGGTAATAGGTAACGTGGTTCATATGGCCAGTGCTTGCGCATAACGGTGGAGGCAGAGTGAGAAGCGCGGGCACGAGATTATGGGAAGGTACTTGGATGACGCTGCTGATGACAATCACAGCGCCGCCCATAATCTCGCGCCTGCGCAATCACCTCAAAAGCGTTCACACTTTGCACAGTGCTTACTCCCGCGAGAGTGGCACTGGGCATGCACAAAACTTCAGGAGGACAGTTACATGAGGAAGGCGTCCTCATGTATGGAAATGAGCAATGGGGGACGGCGTACAACGGCAGGAGGGGGAATAACGGACGCCAGGCAGCCCGCCCCCGTGACCATAAAAACAGATTTGCATACAAAAAGGTAAGACTTCATAAAGTATTATTTTAGGTCTCAAAGGGGGCACAATAGCAACAGGAACCTTTCCAGAATTCATCCCAGGAGCTGCAGAGGGGAATCTTTTATTTTTTTTGCTAAATTTCTGGTGACAGGTTCCCTTTAAAGGGAACCTATCAGGTGCAATCTGCACTCAGAGCCAGGAGCAGTTCTGGGTGTATATTGCTAATCCCTCCCTAACTGTCCCTGTATACACCAGCATAGATAAAGGCATCTATAGAAAAAGTATTTTTAAAGAGCTTATATCTTATGCTAATTAGCGCGGGGACTAGTCCCAAGGGCGTTACTTCACTTGGCTAGTCGGCTCATATAGCGTGTTAGTACTCACACAGGGGCGTAATAACATGCTAACATGCTATGCGAGCCGACTAGCCAAGTGAAGTAACGCCCTTGTGACTAGTCCCCGCGCTCATTAGCATAAGATATAAGATCTTTAAAAATATTTGTTCTTGATCTCTTTATCTATGCTAGTGTATACAGGGACGGTTAGGCAGGGATTAGCAATATACACCCAGAACTGCTCCTGGCTCTGAGTGCATATTGCACCTAACAGGTTCACTTTAAAGGGAACCTGTCACCAGATTTGGGGCCTATAAGCTGCGGCCACCACCAGCGGGATCTTATGTACACATTCTAACATGCTGCATACCTCCCAACCGTCCCGGATACAGCGGGACTTTCACGCTTTACGTTGTTTGTCCCGTTGCCACGGGCGGGACGGCCGGCTCCCGGGCTCCGCCCACCCACTCTCTCTCCGCCTCCCTGCTTTTCCCTCCTACCATCCTAGTAGACGTGGCATAGAGAGGAGCGCTGCCTGTGCTGCTGCTGGTACAGTAAACTAATCTCCCCAGCGCTGATTTCCCTCCCTCCCCCCTCACCCCCTGCCGCCTGTCTGTGCGGGCGCCCCCCTGCCGCCTGTCTGTGCGGGCGCCCCCCTGCCGCCTGTCTGTGCGGGCGCCCCCCTGCCGCCTGTCTGTGCGGGCGCCCCCCTGCCGCCTGTCTGTGCGGGCGCCTCCCCGCCGCCTGTCTGTGCGGGCGCCCCCCCGCCGCCTGTCTGTGCGGGCGCCCCCCCCGCCGCCTGTCTGTGCGGGCGCCCCCCTGCCGCCTGTCTGTGCGGGCGCCCCCCTGCCGCCTGTCTGTGCGGGCGCCCCCCTGCCGCCTGTCTGTGCGGGCGCCCCCCTGCCGCCTGTCTGTGCGGGCGCCCCCCCGCCGCCTGTCTGTGCGGGCGCCCCCCTGCCGCCTGTCTGTGCGGGCGCCCCCCTGCCGCCTGTCTGTGCGGGCGCCCCCCTGCCGCCTGTCTGTGCGGGCGCCCCCCTGCCGCCTGTCTGTGCGGGCGCCCCCCTGCCGCCTGTCTGTGCGGGCGCCCCCCTGCCGCCTGTCTGTGCGGGCGGCCCGCCGCCTCATTGTGCGGGCGGCCGGCCGCCTCTCTGCGGGCGGCTGGCCGCCTCTCTGTGCGGGCGGCCCGCCGCCTGTCTGTGAAGGCGGCCGGCCGCCTGTCTGTGAAGGCGACCGGCCGCCTCACTGTGGCTGCCTGCGTGTCCGTGCTGGAGGCCCGCCGGCTGCCTGCGTGTCCGTGCTGGAGGCCCGCCGGCTGCCTGCGTGTCCGTGCTGGAGGCCCGCCGGCTGCCTGCGTGTCCGTGCTGGAGGCCCGCCGGCTGCCTGCGTGTCCGTGCTGGAGGCCCGCCGGCTGCCTGCGTGTCCGTGCTGGAGGCCCGCCGGCTGCCTGCGTGTCCGTGCTGGAGGCCCGCCGGCTGCCTGCGTGTCCGTGCTGGAGGCCCGCCGGCTGCCTGCGTGTCCGTGCTGGAGGCCCGCCGGCTGCCTGCGTGTTTGTGCTGAATGGGTGTGGATGGGGAGTGGATATGGGCGTGACTGTGAAATGGGTGTGGTTAGGGGGCGTGGCCTAAAAATTTGCCGCGGCGCGCTATGCGCGCCGCAAACTTTGTCCCTCTTTTCCTTCTTTAAAAGTTGGGAGGTATGCAACAGGGAGTGTGATTGTCAGGGCATCACTTGTTTTGGAAGTGGAAACAGAAGGTATTGTTGAGCTGTCAGACCGAGAAAACCAACATTGGATGCAGGCTACATTATATCCACACCTGCACCTTCGTCACAGATTGGCTGGACTACCTGCAGTTAATAATTGCATTTCAGAAATGGAAAGAAGTGTAGAATGCACATGTGTTGTACCTTGCTTGGCAGCAAAGGAACACTAACTTAGTATTACAGACAATTTTAGGAAGACAGAAAAAGAGTCAGCTCTTTGGGTAAATTAAATAGCGTGGCAAAAGTGGACAGGTGGGTACAGTGGCCGTGTTCTGTGGGTACCAGGACAGTAAAGGAAGCCTCACTTTCTATCCCTCCGAATGATCAAATGCAGCAAGGAATTCCCTGAGTTTGATATAAAATTAGCGTAGCAAAATGTGCATGAGGGTGTCATGCAGAGGTGCTAAAAATAGCTTTTCACCAGTGGGGCACTAATGGAAGTCCAACAGCCACTTCTTGTATGCCACTAAATTGCAGCATTTTTTGCTATTATTATAGCTTATTAAAAACAGAGCAGGAGGGTGCAATGCAGAGGTGCTGTAAATAGCTTGGCACCTGTGGGGCACAAATGGAGTACAACAGCCACTTTTTGTATGCCACTGAATGGCAGCATTTTTTGCTATTATTATAGCTTATTAAAAACAGAGCAGGAGGGTGTAATGCAGTGGTACCGCAAATAGCTTTGCACCAGTGGGACACTAATGGAAGTCCAACAGCCACTTTTTGTATGCCACTAAGTTGCAGCATTTTTTGCTATTATTATAGCTTATTAAAAACAGAGCAGGAGGGTGTAATGCAGAGGTACTGTAAATAGCTTGGCACCTGTGGGGCACAAATGGAGTACAACAGCCACTTTTTGTATGCCACTGAATGGCAGCATTTTTTGCTATTATTATAGCTTATTAAAAACAGAGCAGGAGGGTGTAATGCAGTGGTACTGCAAATAGCTTTGCACCAGTGGGACACTAATAGAAGTCCAACAGCCACTTTTAGGATGCCACTGAATGGCAGCATTTTTTGCTATTATTATAGCTTATTAAAAACAGAGCAGGAGGGTGTAATGCAGAGGTACTGCAAATAGCTTTGCACCAGTGGGACACTAATGGAAGTCCAACAGCCACTTTTAGGATGCCACTAAGTTTAATCAGTGTTTGCTAGTATAATGGCTTAGTAGCAATGAGTTTGAGTGTGCAATGCAGAGGTGCTGCACATAGATTTGCACCAGTGGGACACTAATGGAAGTCCAACAGCCACTTTTAGGATGCCACTAAGTTTACTCAGTGTTTGCTAGTATAATGGCTTAGTAACAATGAGCTTGAGTGTGCAAAGGGCGGGAGGGTACAGTGGCAGGGTTGTGGGTCTGGGTAGAGGAAAGGAAGCCTGCCTTTCTATCCCTCCTAATGGGGAAATGCAGCGAGGAAATCCCTGACTTTAGCTACACAGACGCTGTCATCTTGTGTAGCTGTTAAAATCTGTTTTCACGGACCTGACTGTCACCTATGGCTCTGACCCTGCCGGTATTAGCCCTTAAAAGGACTAATAGAACCTTCTATCCCTATAAATAAATAATAATAATCCCTATTCTGTATAGTGCTGTGTATAGAGCGTACACAGCAGTATCGAAGACAGGAGCTACGCCAGCGGTGACTGACACCAAGACGCGGAAGGCAGATAATGGCGTGCTGGAGGAAAATGTCCGTTTTTATAATGCAGGGACATGTGACATGGACATCCTATCACACATGCCATTGCTTCTCTGGCTAAAAGTCCACTTAGCTGTGTGTGTGTCTGGGATTGGTTGACATGCTGGCCCGCCCCACTACACGCGCACGCTTAGGGAAGGAAGACAAGGAAAAAAAAAAAAATGGCGATCGCCATTATCCATACAGCAGTGATCTGAATGCGCTGTTCCCGCACACTATACACTGAAATTTCATAATAGTGTGAGTCACAGAGTGACTTACACTATTACAGCGGAAAGCCAGCTAGTAATTAGCTTGTCTTTTTGCTTCTAGAACCGTTCTCGAACGTATCTAGAACTATCGAGCTTTAGCAAAAAGCTCGAGTTCTAGTTCGATCTAGAACAGCCCCCAAAATCACTCGAGCCGCGAACTGGAGAACCTCGAACCACGAACCGCGCTCAACTCTAATAGCAATGTAATGGTGGCAAAGTTTGGTTCAAAAAGATTGTGGAAAATTCTTATGGTGTATCATAAACACAATACAGAGGCCAATTTTTATAGTAGTTAATTTAAACTTTTGTTTTTTACTGTACTGTACGAGAATGTAATTTTTTTAAACTGTTCTATTTTCTTACAGAGAGATTAAAGTCCTGATGAAGTCCTTTTTGAAAGCAGTAGATTGATGAAGCGGCCTGCTGTATAATTGTTCTTATTCATAAACGTCCATTGTTTTCCCTATTATTTGCGAATGATGTGTGTGTGTGTGAGTATGTATATTAGAGGTCTGTATAAAACTGAAGTTAGTATATGTGCACATGATGTTTTTTTCAGGTTGATTCCACCTGAACCCTGCATGAAAAAGCTCTGCTATACCACGCCAAAAAAGGAATCTAATGGACAGCAATTTAAAAACTACATCGCTGTACACACTGTAGAGATCAAACTCGGGGGAGTTCGAGATAGGCACGACATGTATTTTAGCTCTTACTTATTGTTGGTCTCAGATAACATAGCAAAACCTGGTGATAAATTCCCATTAAACCACAAAAAAAGACGCTGACAGAAGAGCTGCTTCAAAATTAAGGTAAATCGGCAGAGTAGCTGCTTCAGGAAAAAGACTGACAGCTCTCTTTCCTGAAGCAGCTTCACCCACTAAACCTGCCAGGTGTTTGCACATAATGCCTTTAAGTCAGCATCTTAAAGTCGCTGTGTGAACATACCCTTATGCTTATGTTTATTTACAAACTAGCTGTAGTACCCAGGAGTTACCTGGGATAGTATCTGTCACTCTGTCTCTCTCCCAGTCTCTTTCCCTGTCTGTCTCTGTGTCTGTCTGTGTCTATCTGTCTGTCTCTATATCAGTTTCTCTGTTCCTCACTATCTCTGTGTCTCTGTGTCTGTCTCTCTATCTGTGTCTGTCTCTCTCAATCTCTGTGTCTGTCTCTATCTCTGTGTCTGTCTCTTTCCTTGTCTGTCTCTTTACCCATCTATCTCTTTCCCCATCTGTCTTTGTCTGTCTCTTTCCATGGTCTGTCTCTTTCCACGTCTGTCTCTTTCCACATCTGTCTCTTTCCACGTCTGTCTCTGTCTCTAAGTCTGTCTCTGTCTCTGTCTGTGTCTGTCTCTCAGTCTGTCTGTGTCTCTGTCTGTGTCTGTCTCTCTGTCTGTGTCTGTATCTCAGTCTGTGTCTGTCTGTGTCTGTCTCTCAGTCTGTGTCTGTGTGTGTCTGTCTTTTAGTCTGTGTCTGTCTCTCAGTCTGTGTCTGTCTCTCAGCCTGTCTGTCTCTCAGTCTGTATGTCTCTCAGTCTGTGTCTGTCTGTGTCTGTCTCTCAGTCTGTGTCTGTCTGTGTCTGTCTCTCAGTCTGTGTCTGTCTGTGTCTGTCTCTCAGTCTGTGTCTGTCTGTGTCTGTCTCTCCACCGACATCATATTACCTCACACATAAGCTTGTTATACTATAAATGTCCTTTGTTTCTATAGCAACCAATCACAGCTCCTATTAATAGCCTGTAGCCCACAGCTCCATTCACTTTAATGGAGCCAGGTTTTTTGGAGAGTAAAGCCCGCTTTACACACTACAATATATCTTATGATGTGTCGGCGGGGTCACGTCATAAGTGACGCACATCCGGCATCGTAAGATGCATTGTAGTGTGTAACAGCTATGTGCGATTGCGAATGAATGGTAAAACGTTCATCGCACGCACGTCGCTCATTCCTCATGAATTGAACGTTAGGTTGTTCATCGTACCCGGGGTAGCACACATCGCAGTGTGTGACACCCCGGGAACGATGAACCGATCTTACCTGCGTCCTGCGGCTCCCGGCCAGCAATGTGGAAGGAAGGAGGTGGGCGGGATGTTTACGTCCCGCTCATCTCCGCCCCTCCGCTTCTATTGGCCGGCTGCCGCGTGACATCGATGTGACGCCGAACGTACCTCCCACTCCAGGAAGTGGACGTTCGCCGCCCACATCGAGGTCGTATGGACGGGTAAGTACGTGTGACGGGGGTTAATCGTTTGTGCGGCACATTCAACAAAATTGAACGTGCCGCACATACGATGGGGGCGGTTACGATCGCATACGATATCGTATGTAGAATCGTAACATGTAAAGCAGGCTTAACTGCGGGGTTTTGGAGAGTAAGCGCAGGGTTAAACTTTCTTGTCAAAACATAGTCTATGATGTTCCCTGAGTCACATGAGGCGTCTGTGCAAAAGTTCGTGATTGTAAATGCGACGGTGCGGATTCCTTTAGCGGACATACACACACACACATACATACTGCACATACATACATACTGCACATACATACATACACTCAGATTTATATATTAGATTGTAGTGGTTTAGTTTGTGTATAGAAAATTATTACAAAAAACAATTAATTAATTAATGCTGGATCCTACTTGCCTTTTAAATTTGTAGGCTTTTAGCCTGGGAGAGGCATGTTTAATAAATATTAGCTTTAGGGTCCCAACAAAAAAAGGTCACCTTGCTATGTTTGATTGCCTCTTATGAAGGGGCAAAATTATGCGCTATGTACCATCTCAAAGATTGTAGGCTTTCAAACAGAGATCGTTTTAACTGTGTTACGCTATAATGACTCATATTTTCTGTACATGTCCGCTCTGAATTTTAAATTGCTGTGGCTGCTGTTGGCTCTATAATGATGATTTTTATTTCTAAAATTTTACAAGTATATGCTTTAGGCCTAAGACACACGGCGAGAAAAACTGTGCGAGTGGAGTGCGATAAAAAATCGCATTCCACTCAGACCAATATTAGCCTGTGTGTCAGCACACATGACCGATTATTTTCTTAGCCCTAATCGGACCGAGAAAACAATCGCAGCATGCTCGGATTGTAATGCAATCATTGTTTCTCTCGCACCCATTCAAGTCAATGGGGCGAGAGAAAAATCGCACTTCACTCGCAGCACACCGGTGTACCGCGCGAGTGCAGTGCGAGAATGGCAATAGCCGGCAACGGAGGAGAGAGGGAGATGAAACCCTCCCTCCCCTCCTCCGTGCCAGCCCGCCTTTCTGCAGCACTGGCCCATCCCTCCTCAGCGACGGCCCGCCCCCCGCAGCTGATGGTCGCTCGCACGAACGGACCTCAGTCGCAGGGACACTTGCATGACAATCGGCTATGCTGTACTGTCAGCGTGAGCCGAGTGTCATGCGAGGGGATCGCAGTAATCCCCGTGTGGCCCTAGTCTTATAGCAGTAATGCAGTTAAAATTTCATATATTCAATGTTTGCATACATCTTAGCGATAACAGTGGGCTGCTGCATTCTTTTGTTTGCAATTTTTCTGATTTGTACCTCTTACTTCTGTAATGTATATCAGAACATTTCTGGAATAAAAAGCTCATTTTCAACAACACTGATATTTTGTTGTCGTCACTCGGTGTCTGTGTCTGTGTGGACTGACACTTCACAATAGTCAAACTACATGCAAATGGTAATAAGATTTTTCTTTTGGTGCTTAGGGCAAAGCTTTTATCATCATTCTATTGGTAAATTTATTTTTTTACAACACACATAGTTTTATTCTACAATTTAAAAGTAAGTCAGTGATTAAAAAAGACATATGTCCATTCAATTCAATCCAGGAATAGAAAGCAGGTAGATAATGGGAATGTATGTGTGGTGCTCCTGAAGTTTCAGTCGCCACAGAGGTAAGGGTACTTTACACGCTGCGATCTCGCTAGCGAGATCACAGGCGATCGTACCCACCCCCGTCGGTCATGCGACATGGGCAAATCGCTGCCCGTGGCGCACAACCTTGTTAGTCCCCGTCCCACGGACTTACCTGCCCTGCGACGTCGCTCTGGCCGGCGAACCGCCTCCTTTCTTAGGGGCGATTCATGCGGCGTCACAGCGACGTCACATGACAGGCGTCCAATAGAAGCGGAGGGGCGGAGATGAGCAGGCCGTAACATCCCGACCACCTCCTTTCTCCCGCATTGCCGGCGGAACGCAGGTAAGGAGAGGTTCGTCGCTCCTGCGGTGTCACACACAGCGATGTATGCTGCCGCAGGAACGACGAACAACATCGCTAATAAGCATACAACGATTTTTGGTTTCAGGACGCCCTCTCCACGGCAAACGATTTTGACCTCTTTTGCGATCATTTAAGGTCGCTCGTAGGTATCTCGTTAATGAAGCCAGATGTGTGTATCAAACACCGTGACCTCGAAGATAATTCACTATCGATATCGCAGCAAGTGGTGTAGTATCCCATTCCCGGGTAAGGAGGAGGTCACAAATCAGTGTACACACAAACACAGCTACACTCTGAGCGTGCGAGGTGCTGCAGCAAAGTGCGGGGATTGCAGATAAGTGCGGCATAGTTTAAACACAATCTCATAGTTTGACACAAGAACATAGTTTGAATTTATCCTAAAGGTCCAGTCACACTAAGCAACTTACCAGCGATCCCAACAACGATAGGGATCGCTGGTAAGTTGCTAGGAGGTTGCTGGTGAGCTGTCACACTGCGACGCTCCAGCGATCCCACCAGCAACCTGACCTGGCAGGGATCGCTGGAGCGTGGCTACACGAGTTGCTGGTGAGCTCACCAGCAACCAGTGACCAGCCCCCAGTCTCCTAGTTACAGCACACATCAGGTTAATTAACCCGATGTGTGCTGCAGCTAAATGTGCACAGAGCAGGGAGCAGCGCACACTGCTTAGTGCTGGCTCCTTGCTCTCCTAGTTACAGCACACATCGGGTTAATTGCCTGATGTGTGCTGCAGCTAAATGTGCACAGAGCAGGGAGCAGCGCACAATGCTTAGCGCTGGCTCCTTGCTCTCCTAGTTACAGCACACATCGGGTTAATTACCTGATGTGTGCTGCAGCTAAATGTGCACAGAGCAGGAGCCGGCAGCACAGGCAGTGAGAGCAGGAGACTGGTATCAAAGGTAAATATCGGGTAACCAAGGACAGGGCTTCTTGGTTACCCGATGTTTACATTAGTTACCAGCCTCAGCAGAAGCTGGCTCCCTGCTCACTGCACATTAGTTGTTGCTGTCTCGCTGTCACACACAGCGATCTGTGCTTCACAGCAGGACAGCAACAACTAAAAAATGGCCCAGGACATTCAGCAACAACCAACGACCTCACAGCAGGGGCCAGGTTGTTGCTGGATGTCACACACAGCAACATCGCTAGCAACGTCACAAAAGTTGTTCGTTACCAGCGATGTTGCTAGCGATGTTGCTTAGTGTGACGGGGCCTTTATATGTTTCCCATTGTTTTTTTTTTCTTTGTTTTTCTACTTTACTGTTTATCTCCATTTAATAGGTGCTCCATGGACAATGCTACCAGGTGTGTATCTTGTCAGATGTATGCATGCCTTGAGCAGCCGTTCGAGGGTGAATATGTCTGCACTCGATGCAAGCATGTTGCGTATTTGGAAGCCAAGGTAACTGATCTAAATAAGCAGCTTGCAACACTCAGGGGCATTGCAAACCTGGAGAGGAGTTTAGAGCTCACTGAGCTTTCTCTGGCTGGGGCCAGTAATATGGAGGAGGGTGGAGGTGGGGAATATCAGGACCCAGAGGTAAGTAGCTGGGTAACAGTTAGAAGAAGAGGTAGGGGGAAAACTGTCAGGGAGCCTAGTCCTGACCTGGCATGACCTAGTAAATATGCCTGTTTGGCTGATATTAGGAATGAAGGGCCAGGACTAGGATCACTACAGCAGGACGTTTCTCCTAGCAACCAGGAAAACAACTGCTGTAGGAAGGAGGGAAATAGGAGTGCAGCAAAGCCCAGACAGATGTTGGTGGTAGGGGACTCTATAATTAGGTGGACAGACAGGGTCATCTGTCGCCGAGACTGTGAATGCCGAACAGTGTGTTGTCTGCCGGGTGCTCGGGTTCGGCATATTGCGGATCGGATAGACAGATTGCTGAGTGGGGCTGGGGAAAACCCAGCGGTCATGGTGCACATTGGTACTAATGACAAAGTTAGAGGCAGGTGGAAGGTCCTTAAAAATGATTACAGGGAACTAGGAGAGAAGCTGAAGTCCAGGACCTCCAAGGTGGTGTTTTCAGAAATACTACCGGTGCCATGAACGTCACTAGAAAGACAGCCTAGCTTAGAGAGATAAATACGTGGCTTAGAAATTGGTGCAGGAAGGAAGGGTTCGGGTTCATGGAGAACTGGGCCAACTTCCCAGCTCTACGGTAGGGACGGGCTGCACCTCAATGGGGAGGGTGAAGCTGTGCTGGGGGAGAAAATGGTCAGACGGATGGAGGAGCTTTTAAACTAGGATCTGGGGGGAGGGAGGGTTGTGGAGCAAAAAGGGGATAGAGCAGATAGAGACAGTGAGACGGTAGGGGTCAATGAAGGATTAGGGGTGGATGGGACATGCAAGGAACGTAGAGAGGCTAGGAGTAATAAAGGTGTTAATAGTATTAAATGTCTACTGGCAAAAGCAAGAAGTCTTGCAAACAAAATGAATGAATTGGAGACTCTTATGTCAACCATGGATTATGATGTGGTGGGCATTACGGAATCCTGGCTGAATGAAAGCCATGACTGGGTGACAAACATACAGGGTTATACTAAATTTAAAAAGGATAGGAAAGACAAAAGGTGGTGGGGTGTGTATATTTATCACATCTAACCTAAAACCTGTGTTGAATGATGACATTGGGGGGAACTGCAACAATGTACAGCCAATATGGGTAAATGTACATGGGGAGGGGAATAATGGAAAAATGTTAATTGGACTTTGCTATAAGCCTCTTATCATACGTGAACATATAGAGGGTGAAATGCTGGAACAAATTGAAAAGGCAGCTAATAATAATAATCGGGTTCTTATTATGGGGGATTTCAACTATCCAGACATTCAGCGAGACATAGAATCTTCTGGTTGTGCTAAAAGCTGTAAGTTCTTATCCACTATTCAAGACAATTTCCTCTCTCAGATGGTAGATGAACCGACAAGGGGAGATAATTTGCTAGATCTGGTCCTGTCAAATAGACTGGTTACAATTTCAGATCTACAGATCCGAGAGCACTTGGGCACCAGCGATCCTAATATGGTAAGCTTCAAAGTAATAATCAATAGAACATTTCAAAGGGGAAATGCTAAAACCTGGAATTTTAGGAAAGCTGATTTCAACAAATTAAGGGAAGAGCTTAAGGCGGGCTTTGCACGTTGCAACATCGCTAGCCCCGTCACAGGTACGATATGTTGTGATAGCTGGCGTAACGAAAATTATCGCTACGCCAGCTTCACATGCACTCACCTGCCCTGCGACCGTCGCTCTGGCCGGCGACCTGCCTCCTTCCTAAGGGGGCGGGTCATGCGGCGTCATAGCGACATCACACGGCAGGCGGCCAATAGCGACGGAGGGGCGGAGATGAGCAGGATGTAAACAGCCCGCCCACCTCCTTCCTTCCGTAGAGCCGCCGGCGGCAGGTAAGGTGAAGTTCCTCGCTCCTGCGGCTTCACACACAGCGCTGTATGCTGTGCCGCAGGAACGAGGAACAGAATCGTACCTGTCGCGGCAGCATAATTATGGAAAAGTCGGAGCCTGCAACGATGATACGAGAACGACGCTTTTGCGCTCGTTCATCGTATCATCTAGAGTTTACACACAACGATGTCGAAAGTGACGCAGGATGTGCGTCACTTTCGATTTGACCCCACCGACATTGCACGTGCGATGTTGCAACGTGCAAAGCCGCCCTAAATGTGTAGATTGGTACAAAAGTCATGGTAACTGGGGATACTGAAAATAAATCGGGAAAGTTTAAGGATATACTACTAGAGTCCTGTAAAAAACTTATACCCTGTGGTAATAAAATGTCCAGGAATAAAAAGAAACCACTATGGATAAATAAGACTGTACAAAGTATAATAAAACAAAAACAAAGGGCGTTTAAAATCTTAAAGGCTGAGAATACACAAATAGCATTTCAGAAATACAAAGATATCAATAGGAAATGTAAAAAAGAAATCAAACAAGCAAAACTAGCTACTGAAACAAAAATCGCCAAGGACATTAATATAAATCCCAAAATCTTTTATAAATACATTAATGCCAAAAGGAAAACAATGAATAGTATCGGCCCCTTAAAATATGATAACAAGTTAGTTATACAAGACAAACAAAAGACTGATATATTAAACTAGAAGGTGGCCCGATTCTAACGCATTGGGTATTCTAGAATTTATTGAGTAGTTAATATATGATTTTTGTTATATATATAGATGTTCTTGTGTGTAGTTGCCAAATGTTTGTGTAGTGCACTGTAAATGTTCTGGATGTTGTCTGGGTGTGAGGGTGTGTGAGAGCGGTGTGGTTTGTGTGTTGCGTTGTTTGTGGAGCGCTGTGTCTCTGCAGCGTTTGTGTGTGTTGCTGTGTGTGTTGCGCGGTTTGTCTGGGTGTGTGTGTGTGGAGTGCGTGTGTATGTTTTGGGGGAGGTATGTTTTGTGCGGTGTGTGAGTATATTTGTGTGTGCCGCGATGTTTGTGTGTTGTGTGTGTGCAGCGTTGTCTGTGTGTGTCGGTGTCTGTGTAGGGCAGTGTTTGTGGTTCCCAGTGTGTGTGTGGTGAGTTGTACGGTGCGTGTGTGGTGGTGTGTGTTTTGTGTACCCACATCGTACTCCATCCCCTATGCTGCGCACCCACCATCATGCCCAATTCCCATGCTGCGCACCCCCGATTGTGCTCCATCCTCCATGCTGCGCACCCCCATCATGCTCCATTCCCCATGCTGCACACCCCTATTGTGCTTCATCCCCCCATGCTGTACACCCCCCATCGTGCTCCATCCCTCATGCTGCGCACCCCTCAGAGAAGAGTATAATAGGAGGGCTATAATAAGAGGAGTATAATAGGAGGAGTAGTTCTCGGGATACAGGAGAGTAATAGGAGGAGTAGTCCTGGGGAGAGGGACGAGTATAATAGGAGAAGTAGTCCTTGGGAGAGAGAGGAGTATAATAGAAGAAGTAGTCCAGGGGAGAGAGAGGAGTATAATAGGAGGAGTAGTCCTGGGGAGAGAGAGGAGTATAATAAGAGGAGTAGTCCTGGGGAGAGAGAGTATAATAGGAGGAGTAGTCCTGGGGAGAGAGAGGAGTATAATAGGAGGAGTAGTCCTGGGGAGAAAGAAAAGTGTAATAGGAGGAGTAGTGCTGGGGAGATAGAGGAGTATAATAGGAGGAGTAGTCCTGGGGAGAGAGAGGAGTATAATAGGAGGAGTAGTCCTGGGGAGAGAGAGGAGTATAATAGGAGTAGTCCTGGGGAGAGAGAGGAGTATAATAAGAGGAGTAGTCCTGGGGAGAGAGAGTATAATAGGAGGAGTAGTCCTGGGGAGAGAGAGGAGTATAATAGGAGGAGTAGTCCTGGGGAGAAAGAAAAGTGTAATAGGAGGAGTAGTGCTGGGGAGATAGAGGAGTATAATAGGAGGAGTAGTCCTGGGGAGAGAGAGGAGTATAATAGGAGGAGTAGTCCTGGGGAGAGAGAGGAGTATAATAGGAGTAGTCCTGGGGAGAGAGAGGAGTACAATAGGAGGAGTAGCCCTGGGAAGAGAGAGGAGTATAATATGAGGAGTAGTCCTGGGGAGAGAGAGGAGTATAATAGGAGGAGTAGTCCTGGGGAGAGAGAGGAGTATAATAAGAGGAGTAGTCCTGGGGAGAGAGAGGAGTATAATAGGGGGAATAGTCCTGGGGAGAGAGAGGAGTATAATAGGAGTAGTAGTCCTGGGGAGAGAGAGGATTATAATAGGAGGAGTTGTCCTGGGGAGAGAGAGGAGTATAATAGGAGGAGTAGTCCTGGGGAGAGAGAGGAGTATAATAGGAGGAGTAGTCCCGGGGAGAGAGAGGAGTATAATAGGAGGAGTAGTCCTGGGGAGAGAGAGGAGTATAATAGGAGGAGTAGTCCTGGGGAGAGAGAGGAGTATAATAGGGGGAGTAGTCCTGGGGAGAGAGAGGAGTATAATAGGGGGAGTAGTCTTGGGGAGAGAGGGGAGTAGTCTGCGGGAGAGAGAGGAGTATAATAGCAGAAGTAGTCCTGGAGAGAGAGAGGAGTATAATAGGAGGAGTAGTCCTGGGGAGAGAGAAATATAATTGGAGGAGTACTCCTGGGGAGAGAGAGGAGTATAATAGAAGTAGTTCTGGGGAGAGAGAGGAGTATAATAGGAGGAGTAGTCCTGGGGAGAGAGAGGAGTATAATAAGAGGAGTAGTCCTGGGGAGAGAGAGGAGTATAATAGGAGTAGTAGTCCTGGGGAGAGAGAGGATTATAATAGGAGGAGTTGTCCTGGGGAGAGAGAGGAGTATAATAGGAGGAGTAGTCCTGGGGAGAGAGAGGAGTATAATAGGAGGAGTAGTCCCGGGGAGAGAGAGGAGTATAATAGGAGGAGTAGTCCTGGGGAGAGAGAGGAGTATAATAGGAGGAGTAGTCCTGGGGAAAGAGAGGAGTATAATAGGGGGAGTAGTCCTGGGGAGAGAGAGGAGTATAATGGGGGGAGTAGTCTTGGGGAGAAAGGGGAGTAGTCTGCGGGAGAGAGAGGAGTATAATAGCAGAAGTAGTCCTGGAGAGAGAGAGGAGTATAATAGGAGGAGTAGTCCTGGGGAGAGAGAGAAATATAATTGGAGGAGTACTCCTGGGGAGAGAGAGGAGTATAATAGAAGTAGTTCTGGGGAGAGAGAGAAGTATAATAGGAGGAATAGTCCTGGGGAGAGAGAGGAGTATAATAGGAGGAGTATTCCTGGGGGAGAGAGGAGTATAAAAGGAGGAGTAGTCCTGGGGAGA
Source organism: Anomaloglossus baeobatrachus (assembly GCF_048569485.1). NCBI lineage: Eukaryota > Metazoa > Chordata > Amphibia > Anura > Aromobatidae > Anomaloglossus > Anomaloglossus baeobatrachus. Next base: position 238,504,839 of record NC_134355.1, read on the forward strand.
GAGAGGAGTATAATAGGAGGAGTAGTCCTGGTAAGAGAGAGGAGTATAACAGGAGAAGTGGTCCTGGGGAGAAAGAGGAGTATAATAGTAGGAGTAGTCCTGTGTAGAGAGAGGAGTATAAAATGGGGAGTAGTCCTGGGGAGAGAGAGGAGTATAATAGGGGGAGTAGTCCTGGGGAAAGAGAGGAGTATAATAGGGGGAGTAGTCCTGGGGAGAGAGAGGAGTATAATAGGAGGAGTAGTCCTGGTAAGAGAGAGGAGTATAACAGGAGGAGTAGTCCTGGGGAGAAAGAGGAGTATAATAGTAGGAGTAGTCCTGTGTAGAGAGAGGAGTATAAAAGGGGGAGTAGTCCTGGGGAGAGAGAGGAGTATAATAGGGGGAGTAGTCCTGGGGAGAGAGGGGAGTATAATAGGGGGAGTAGTCCTGGGGAGAGAGAGGAGTATAGTAGGGGGAGTAGTCCTGGTGAAAGAGAGGAGTATAATAGGGTGAGTAGTCCTGGGGAGAGAGAGGAGTATAATAGGAGGAGTAGTCCTGGGGAGAGAGAGGAGTATAATAGTAGGAGTAGTCCTGTGTAGAGAAAGAAGTATAATAGGGGGAGTAGTCCTGGGGAGAGAGAGGAGTATAATAGGGGGAGTAGTCCTGGAGCGAGAGAGGAGTATAATAGGGGGAGAAATCCTGGGGAGAGAGAGGAGTATAATAGGAGGAGTAGTCCTGGGGAAAGAGAGGAGTATAATAGGGGGAGTAGTCATGGGGAGAGAGAGGAGTATAATAGGAGGAGAAGTCCTGGGGAAAGAGAGGAGTATAATAGGAGGAGAAGTCCTGGGGAGAGAGAGGAGTATAGTAGGAGGAGTAGTCCTGGGGAGAGAGGCGTCTAGTAGGAGGAGTAGTCCTGGGGTGAGGCGTCCAGTAGGAAGAGTAGTCCTGGGGGGTGAGGAGTGTAGTAGGAGGAGTTGTCCTGGGGAGAGAGAGGAGTATAATAGGAGGAGTAGTCCTGGGGAGAGAGAGGAGTATAATAGGGGGAGTAGTGCTGGGGAGAGAGAGGAGTATCATAGGGGGAGTAGTCCTGGGGAGAGAGAGGAATATAATAGGGAGAGTAGTCCTGGGGAGAGAGAGGAGTATAATAAGGGGAGTAGTCCTGGGGGGAGAGAGGAGGATAATGGGGGGAGGAGTCCTGGGCAGAGGGAGGAGTGTAATAGGAGGAGTAGTCCTGGGGAGAGCGAGGAGTAGTCCGGGGGAGAGAGAGGAGTATAATAGGAGGAGTACTCCTGGGGAAAGAGAGGAGTATAATAGGAGGAGAAGTCCTGGGGAGAGAGAGGAGTATAGTAGGAGGAGTAGTCCTGGGGAGAGAGGCGTCTAGTAGGAGGAGTAGTCCTGGGGTGAGGCGTCCAGTAGGAAGAGTAGTCCTGGGGGGTGAGGAGTGTAGTAGGAGGAGTTGTCCTGGGGAGAGAGAGGAGTATAATAGGAGGAGTAGTCCTGGGGAGAGAGAGGAGTATAATAAAAGAAGTAGCCCTGGGGAAAGGGAGGAGTAGTCCTGGGGAGAGAGAGGAGTATAATAGGAGGAGTAGTCCTGGAGAAAGAGAGGAGTATAATAGGAGGTGTAGTCCTGGGGAGAGAGAGGAGTATAATAGGAGGAGTAGTCCTGGAGAAAGAGAAGAGTATAATAGGAGGAGTAGTCCTGGGGAGAGAGAGGGGTATAATAGGAGGAGTAGTCCTGGGGAGAGAGAGGAGTATAATAGGGAAGGTAGTCCTGGGGAGAGAGAGGAGTATAATAGGGGGAGTAGTCCTGGGGAGAGAGGGGAGTAGTCTGCGGGAGAGAGAGGAGTATAATAGCAGGAGTAGTCCTGGAGAGAGAGGAGTATAATAGGAGGAGTAGTCCTGGGGAGAGAGAGAAGTATTATTGGAGGAGTACTCCTGGTGAGAGAGAGGAGTATAAGAGAAGTAGTCCTGGGGAGAGAGAGGAGTATAATAGGAGGAATAGTCATGGGGAGAGAGAGGAGTGTAATAGGAGGAGTATTCCTGGGGGAGAGAGGAGTATAATAGGAGGAGTAATCCTGGGGAGAGAGAAAAGTATAATAAGCGGAGTAGTCCTGGTAAGAGAGAGGAGTATAATAGGAGGAGTAGTCCTGGGGAGAAAGAGGAGTATAATAGTAGGAGTAGTCCTGTGTAGAGAGAGGATTATAATAGGGGGAGTAGTCCTGGGGAGAGAGGGGAGTATAATATGGGGAGTAGTCCTGGGGAGAGAGAGGAGTATAATATGGGGAGTAGTCCTGGGGAAAGTGAGGAGTATAATAGGGGGAGTAGTCCTGGGGAGAGAGAGGAGTATAATAGGAGGAGCAGTCCTGGGGGGAGAGAGGAGTATAATAGGGGGAGTAGTCCTGGGGAGAGAGAGGAGTATAATAGGGGGAGTAATACCGGGGAGAGAGAGGAGTATAATAGGAGGAGTAGTCCTGGGGAGAGAGAGGAGTATAATAGGGGGAGTAGTCCTGGGGAGAGAGGGGAGTATCATAGGGGGAGTAGTCCTGGGGAGAGAGAGGAGTATAATAGGAGGAGGAGTCCTGTGAAGAGAGAGGAGTATAATGGGAGGAGTAGTCCGGGGGAGAGAGAGGAGTATAATAGGAGAAGTAGTCCTAGGGAGAGCGAGGAGTAGTCCGGGGGAGATAGAGGAGTATAATAGAAGGAGTACTCCTGGGGAAAGAGAGGAGTATAATAGGAGGAGAAGTCCTGGGGAGAGAGAGGAGTATAGGAGGAGTAGTCCTGGGGAGAGAGAGGAGTATGATAGAAGGAGTAGTCCTGGGGAGAGAGAGGAGTATAATAGGGGGAGTAGTGCTGGGGAGAGAGAGGAGTATCATAGGGGGAGTAGTCCTGGGGAGAGAGAGGAATATAATAGGGAGAGTAGTCCTGGGGAGAGAGAGGAGTATAATAAGGGGAGTAGTCCTGGGGGGAGAGAGGAGGATAATGGGGGGAGTAGTCTTGGGGAGAGAGAGGAGGATAATAGGAGGAGTAGTCCTGGGGTGGGGGGAGAGGCGGATTATAGGAGTAGTTGTGACGCCCTGGGCAAGCCAGGGGTCACAGGTCATCACACCACCACACCCTACATCCCAGTAGGAACATCAAGGCTACCCAAATCCTTGTTGCCTTCCTCCAGGGGCTGATGTTCACACCAGGGGGTGGGCCAGGCGGTTGGCTCCGCCCACCGAGGAGTACACAGCCCTGGAGGCGGGAGGAACCAGGCAGTCTAGTTTAGGAGGAGGAAGTAGAAGGAGTTTAGCTCAGGGGGAGTTTGAGTGAGGGAGTAAACAACGAGAGAAGCTAAGTGGAAGTGAAGTAGTGGAGAAACAGCAGAAAAGAGTAAAAGTGACAGAAGAAAGACCTGAAGTTGGTCCGTCTAAGTGCAGGACAGTGTCAGCAAGGTCAGCAACAGCGGTGATTGTCTGGAGGGGGACTGCTCGGAGGTTGCTGGAAGGACCGCGGACGGGTAGTGGCCCGGCGGTCTGGAGCAGTATACGAAGGACAGTCAGCACCAGGGCAGGGGCCTCTCACCATCCCTCACCATCACTGGGCCCCGGGATCACCAACCCCTACCCACGGAGGGGCAACACAACAACTGGCTGCTCCGCATCACCACTCCCGGGATCCCCCATATCGAGCAGCGGTGGTGCTACAAATCACCACAACCGTGGGTGGCGTCACGGACAATAACCAACCCCCACACCCAAAAACAACCCCCTTTCACTCACGGGCGAGGAGCACCGCTAGAGTCCCCGGGATCCGGCCCACCGCTCGAGCCACCGAGCAGCAGCAGGCCGCGGCAGCTGGACCCGAGCAGCAGTGGGAGAGCGCGGCGTCCCCTCCTCCGCCCGCGACAACTTGGCGTCACGAACAGGATCCTACCGCTCTGCCGTTGGGTAGAGGTGCTTCTTGTGACCGCCGGAGGTATCCGGCTGAAAATTTCCAGAAGTCGCCATCTTTGGCGCGAAAAGTTCCCGCTCGAGCGTCTTCTCGAGTAGCAGAGGCTCGAAGGCCAAAACTCCGCCCCAATAGAGGAGTGGCCGGAGAGAAGCTAAGGGGGACGGAAGCAAGATGTCTGCGCCCGACGGAGCCGCTGGAGGAGCGGCGGTCGCAGCCGCAGTGGCACCCGCGGATGGGAATGGGCCTGCCCAGGTCCCGGCCGCAATGGCGGGAGGTGCCGCGGTCCCCGCACTCGCTCAGGTCATGCCGTTCTCCTTGCCCTATGCGCCCGGAGCTACCTGGCTACCGCAGTATGACGGGAAACCGGATGCCTTACAGGCCTTCCGGAAGAAGCTTAACCCGTTGCTAGAGCTGTACCCCCTGACCGATAAGCAACGTGCAGCGATAGTGCTAGGCCAGCTAACCGGTGCGGCTGAGCAGGAGGCGGAGACCTGGGCCGAGGGGGACCGGCTCTCTGTAGCCACCATCTTTGAGAAGCTACAGACTGCCTTTGAGACCCGGACTGAAGCTGAGCTGAGGATGCAGTTTTACCAGTGCCGACAACGGGCTGTAGATAGCATTCGAGACTATGCTTTACGTTTGCAAACCGCCCTCCGCACGCTAAAGCGGGTGAATCCTACTAATGAGGCGGATAGCAACAAGATGTTAACAGAGCAATTTGCGCAGGGGATGAGGTCCCCTGAGGATCGTAAACAACTCCGGCTGTGGGCCCTGGAACACCCTGATGTGGACTTTGCCGTGTTAAAGGAGCGGGCCATTAAAGCACTACAGCCCCCAGCCTCAGAAGCCTTGGAGCCAGCCCCGTGGCCCATCGAGATGGCTCCTGTGGTGGTGGCCCCTGCCCTACCGACCTCTTCAACATCTACAGCCCCAAGCAGCACTATGGAGGAGCTGGCAGCCCAGGTCCGTCGCATGGACGGAGACCTCGCCAAGATCCTTGCTGCACTCCAACCGTTGACCAAATCTCAGCCTTCAGCACTGATACAGCTTGCTGACAGCCCTGAAGATGTCCCCTGGATGCAGCGGAGAAGTGCTAACTACTCGCGGAGCAGACCTCCAACCTGCTACAAGTGCCGTTAGCCTGGGCATTACTTTCGAGAGTGCCCGTTAAACGAGCAACCCCTGGGACCCCGGGCCAATCCTCAGGAGTAGAACCCCGTGGCCCCTTGGACTGGCGGGACCGGTATATCGGGGCTCGACCCATCATTCGAGTGGTTGTGGACGGCATACTGGTGATGGCTCTCTTGGACACTGGATCCCAGGTAACCACCATACCATATACGTTGTACCAGCGGTATTGGGGGACAGACGAGCTGGCACCCCCAGATACTAGTATAACACTAATTGCTGCCAATGGACTCCCATTGACCCAAGTGGGGTATAAACAGGTGGCCATGACAGTAGGGCAAGCTGAAGTGCAACACCAGGGTATGATTGTGATCATGAATGAGCCCAGTGATCATAACCCGAAGATAGTGCCAATGTGATGGAGCACTGTATGGGTGATGTGTTGGCCCTACTGCAACAGCTGGCCGCCACGGCAGCGGGGAGCCTACAGAGAGCTGTGCAGCGTGAGATCCGAGCCTTGATGTACCGCCAGCATGTAAATTCAACAGGGGGAGAGATTGGTGGAGTGAGAGTGATGGATGTGGCTCCGTTGCTTGTGCCCCCTAGGAGTGAGATGATGATTTGGTGTAGTGCAGCAGTAGGGCCTCAGGGGCGTGACTACCCTGCCATGATGGAGCCCATACCCTCCGAGCACTGGCCCACTGTAATGGCCGCCCGAGGGGTGGTAGACGTGAAAAAGGGGAAGGTGCCCGTGAGGGTGCTGAACTGTGGGGAGGAAGAAGTCAGGCTTCCCCGGTATGCTACCATTGCCAAACTGCTCACCCTAGACCCCCACACCATCCACGAAGCCAGTCCCTCGGTCTCCCCACCTACTACCAGCACTTCCCCGCCGCAGGGGGACGTAAAAGAGTGGCACCAACAGCTACATGTGGGCACTGATGACACCCCTACACATCACAAAGCGGGGGTATACAGGGTGGTGCAGGAGTATGAACAGGTTTTCAGTAAACACCCACTAGACTTTGGGCAGATCAAAGGGGTCCAACATCACATCCCCACTGGTGAACACCCCCCTATCAAAGAGAGGTACAGGCCTATTCCCCCAGCACATTACCAGTGTGCCAAAGATATGTTGAGGAATATGAAGGAGGCAGGGGTTATTCGGGACAGCTGTAGTCCCTGGGCCGCTCCGTTGGTACTGGTCAAGAATAAGGATGGTACCATGCGGATGTGTGTGGACTACCGGAAGATTAATCAGATAACCCATAAAGATGCCTACCCGCTGCCCCGTATTGAAGAATCGTTGGCCGCACTGCGAACTGCAAACTACTTCTCTACCCTTGACCTCACCAGTGGGTACTGGCAAGTGGCCGTGGCCCCGGAAGACCGGGAGAAAACCGCCTTCACCACCCCGATGGGGCTCTGTGAATTTAATAGTATGCCGTTTGGGCTGTGCAATGCCCCAGGAACCTTCCAACGGCTGATGGAGTGCTGTCTGGGACACCTAAACTTCGAGACCGTCCTATTGTACTTGGATGATGTGATTGTTTACTCCCAGACGTATGAAGCCCATCTGGAGCACCTGGCCGAGGTGTTCGCGTCCCTTGCCAAATACGGGATGAAGTTGAAGCCCTCCAAGTGCCACCTGCTGAAACCCAGAGTGCAGTACCTGGGACATGTGGTGAGTGCAGAAGGTGTTGCCCCCGACCCTGAGAAGGTCACTGCCATACAGGACTGGCCAAGGCCAACCACCGTAAGGGAAGTCAGGCAGTTTTTGGGTCTGGTGGGGTACTACCGGCGCTTCATCAAGGGATACACGAAGATGGCTGCCCCCATGCAAGACCTCCTCGTGGGACAGACCAAAGGTGGTAGACCCATCGGAGCCCCACTGGTATGGGAGGACGGGCATGAGGAATCCTTCCGTCAGCTGAAGGCGGCCTTGACCGAAGAAGAGGTCCTGGCGTATCCGGACTACGGCTGCCCATTCATCCTCTACACAGATGCCAGCAATGTGGGTTTGGGGGCAGTGCTGTCCCAGGTCCAGGAAGGAAAGGAGAAGGTGATTGCCTATGCTAGTCGAAAACTCCAGCCGACTGAAAGGAACCCTGAGAACTACAGCTCTTTCAAGCTCGAGCTCCTGGCACTGGTGTGGGCTATCACCGAGCGGTTCCGCCACTACCTAGCCGCCGCAAGGTTCACCGCTTTCACGGATAACAATCCGTTGACTCACCTGGACACGGCCAAGCTGGGTGCGTTGGAACAGCGGTGGGTAGCCAGACTAGCCAACTACGACTTCACCATCAAATATAGAGCCGGTCATGTCAACATTAATGCTGATGCCCTCTCTCGAATGCCCCACCTGTCAGAAAATGGATGCGAGGATGATGACCTCGAGGAGATCGAGTTGCCTGCATTCCACCGGCCATCAGTTGAGAAGGTCCATGTCCATCAACAACGGGTGAACCTGGATCCGCTGCCCAGTCAGAAGTGGCAGAAAGCTCAAAATCAGGCGCCTACTGTCCGCCTAGTCAAGACCCTGGTGGAGCAAGGCGCTGCTGGGATGGACCCTGCCACCCCAGCGGAAGCCCAACGCTTGTGGAAGGAACGGACCCGGTTGTACCTACATCAGGGGCGGCTGTATCGGGAGCTGATCAACCCGAAGACCCATGAGAAGATCCGCCAGTTGGTTATTCCCCAAGCTGATGTACCCACCGTTCTGCAGGCGTACCATGATGGTGCCGGCCACTTCGGATGGAAGAAGCTGGAGATGCTGTTGAGAGAGCGGTTCTATTGGAGTGGGATGCGGGAATCGGTGGAGGCCTGGTGTCGGGAGTGCGGTCCTTGCACGTTGAGGAGGAAGGATGAAGCCAGCCAGAAGGCCCCCCTTCGCCCCATCGTTACACACCAACCGCTGGAGCTGGTCGCCTTGGACCATGTAAAGCTCACCCCCAGCCGAAGTGGGTACACCTACGCTCTGACCATAGTAGATCATTACTCCCGGTTCATGGTGGTTGTCCCGGTCAAGGACTTAACCGGCCGTACCGCCGCGAGAGCGTTCCAGGCTTACTTCTGTCGGCCCCATGGATACCCTGAGAAGGTGCTTACCGACCAAGGTCCAGCCTTTGAGGCGGAGGTATTCCATGACTTCTGTCAGCTGTATGGCTGCAAGAAGATCCGGACCACACCTTACCATGCCCAAACCAACGGTATGTGTGAGAAGATGAACCATCTGGTCCTTGGTCTCCTCAAGACGTTGCCATTAGAGGAGCGGAACCTGTGGCCGGAGAAGCTGCCTGACTTGGTCGATATGTACAATAACATCCCGTCCAGCTCAACGAAGTGCACCCCAGCATATCTGATGAGGGCTCGGCCTGGCCGGCTGCCAGTGGACCTGGAAATAGGACTGGAAGCCCCAGAGACGCTCCCCGCAACGGCTGAATGGGACGCCCGGCGGAGGGTGCAGTACCGACAGATTCAGGAGTATGTGGAGAATAACCTGGGTCGGAGTCGAGAACAGCAGGAGCGGCACTTCAATCAGAAAGCGGCTGCCGGCCCTTTCCAGCCTGGAGATGTGGTGTTGAAGCGGAAGAGAAAAACCCACAAGCTGGATGATCAATGGGAACAAACCCCCTACGTCATCCAACCCACAGGATGGGAAGATGGAAAGGCTTACCAGATCAGTCGTGACCAAGGGGGCACTTTGGCCACGGTTTTTCGGGACCATCTAAAAAGGTGCCCACCAGCCTTGAGAACAATGACCGAAGTGCCAGCTCCTCCTCCTCCGCCAGCGGAGAAGGCAAAAGAGGTGATACACACTGTGATGGGTGACTTCCCCGCAGACTAGCCTACACAGAACGGCGCGGTGATTCTTCCAGTGATACTGTTCCCACAACCTGTGGATGAAGAAGTGGTGGAAGCGGTCAACCGTGAGCCAGAACCAGTGCCAGTGCCCAGGGATGAACCTATGCCCAGCTCCCCTATGCCTCCGCCTGCCCCACACGATAGCCGGGAGGAGGAACCAATTGTTCCCTCTGCCCCACTGCCTAGCCCCACTGACACCGGCCCCCGAAGGTCCACCCGTCCCAACCTAGGTCAGCCCCCACTTAGGTACAGGGAGACGGTTCTTTAAAAAGGATGGGGGGGAAAGAAAACAGTTGTGTTTGAGTGTGTTAGTTGAAAATGAAAAATGATTACCGAGTACTTCACCTGATTCTTTGTGATTGAACCGGCCGGAGCCTGCACCGTTGTCCCAGTGGGGACCGTTTAAAAAGTTTGCATGGGAACTATCCATGGACAAGCCCGTGAACTTGCAGGGCAACCACAAACGTTAAGTGGCTTGTAAATATGTTGTTTTACCATGCCGTTTCCGCAATGCCGCCTCCGGAGAGGCAGGTTGGAGGGAGGGCCCTCAGCAGAGCAGGCTGGGGCCCAGCCACCACAGGAACCGGTGGCTACCCTCTGGAGGGGAAGGACAGATCCCGCTCGGGTAACGTGTGCTGGACTGTGGGTCAAGGGGTGCTGCCTGGGTTTTAGGGGCAGCATCAGGGCCAGGTTGCTTGGGTGGGAAAGAGCGGAAACCGTACCCGTAAAACCGTTTAGTAACGTTTAAGAAATGTGCCTCCCGTTGTGGGATGATGTTATGCATTAAAATGTTACCGTTTACTTTTTATACTTTACAGAAAAATAAAACCGGTGTTGGACGGGCAGCCCGCGGACGGTCTGCATTTTGCTAAGGGGGAATGTGACACCCTGGGCAAGCCAGGGGTCACAGGTCATCACACCACCACACCCTACATCCCAGTAGGAACATCAAGGCTACCCAAATCCTTGTTGCCTTCCTCCAGGGGCTGATGTTCACACCAGGGGGTGGGCCAGGTGGTTGGCTCCGCCCACCGAGGAGTACACAGCCCTGGAGGCGGGAGGAACCAGGCAGTCTAGTTTAGGAGGAGGAAGTAGAAGGAGTTTAGCTCAGGGGGAGCTTGAGTGAGGGAGTAAACAACGAGAGAAGCTAAGTGGAAGTAAAGTAGTGGAGAAACAGCAGAAAAGAGTAAAAGTGACAGAAGAAAGGCCTGAAGTTGGTCCGGCTAAGTGCAGGACAGTGTCAGCAAGGTCAGTAACAGCGGTGATTGTCTGGAGGGGGACTACTCGGAGGCCTCTCGGACCCCGGCAAGGCTAGGAGTCGCCAAAATTTGCCGAATCCGTCAGTGAAGGGGACGTAGATCCCCCAACAACCAAGTCCTGACTGAAGGCAACAGTCCAACCATTGAGGAGAAACACCGCCACCGCCAGGGCACCAGTTTCTCAGGGCCAGCGCCTGCGGGCAAAGTAGGGCTCCTCCGGCCCATATCCAAGCCGGGGAGCGGGTTACCAGTGGGAACCCATCGCTACCAACATAGAAACAAAAGGTGCAGGTCAAAGGGACATCACCGTTACCTACTGGGAGAGCAAGTGCAGCCGTCCGTGGGAACCGTCTTTCCAGCCGTGTGGTTTACCGTAAAACTGTGTCAACGTCTCAGGCTGAGTGAGTACCACAGTGCCGCAAGGCACAGTGCTGCCCCCGCGTCCCTGCGCCCACCAGGCCCTGCACCTCCCTCACCATCACTGGGCCCCAGGATCACCAATCCCTACCCACGGAGGGGCAACACAACACCTGGCTGCTCTGCATCACCACTCCCGGGATCCCCCATATCGAGCAGCGGTGGTGCTACAAATCACCACAACCATGGGTGGCGTCACGGACAATAACCAACCCCCACACCCAAAAACAACCCCCTTTCACTCACGGGCGAGGAGCGTCGCTAGAGTCCCCGGGATCCGGCCCACCGCTCGAGCAACCGAGCAGCAGCAGGCCGCAGCAGCCGCCGCGGCAGCCGGACCCGAGCAGCAGTGGGAGAGCGCGGCGTCCACTCCTCCGCCCGCGACATAGTCGTCCTGGGGAGAGAGATGTATAGTAGGATGAGTAGTCGTGGGGGAAGAGGCATATAGTAGAATGAGTAGTCCTGGGGGGAGAGGCGTATAGTAGTAGGAGTAGTCCTGGGGAGAGAGTCATATTGTAGGAGGAGTAGTCCTGGGGAGAGAGGTGTCTAGTAGGAGGAGTAGTCCTGGGGGTGAGGCGTCCAGTAGGAGGAGTAGTCCTGGGGGGTTAGGAGTCTAGTAGGAGGAGTAATCCTGGGGCTAGAGAGGAGTATAATAGGAGAAGTAGCCCTGGGGAAAGGGAGGAGGAGTCCTGGAGAAAGAGAGGAGTATAATAGGAGGAGTAGTCCTGGGGAGAGAGAGGAGTATAATAAGGGGAGTAGTACTAGGAAGAGAGAGGAGTATAATAGGGAGAGTAGTCCTGGGGAGAGAGAGGAGTATAATAGGGGGAGTAGTCTTGGGGGGAGAGAAGAGGATAATAGGGGGAGTAGTCCTGGGGAGAGAGAGGAGGATAATAGGAGAAGTAGTCCTGGGGGGAGAGAGGAGGATAATAGGGGGAGTAGTCCTGAGGAGAGAAAGGAGGATAATAGGAGGAGTAGTCCTGGGGTGGGGGGAGAGGCGGATTATAGAAGTAGTCGTCCTGGGGAGAGAGATGTATAGTAGGAGGAGTTTTCCTGGGGGAAGAGGCGTATAGTAGGATGAGTAGTCCTGGGGGAAGAGGCGTATAGTAGGAGGAGTAGTCCTGGGGAGAGAGGCGTATAGTAGGAGGAGTAGTCCTGGGGAGAGAGGTGTCTAGTAGGAAAAGTAGTCCTGGGGGTGAGGCATTCAGTGGGAGGAGTAGTCCTAGTGGGTTAGGAGTCTAGTAGGAGGAGTAGTCCTGGGGAGAGAGAGGAGTATAATAGGAGAAGTAGCCCTGGGGAAAGGGAGGAGTAGTCCTGGGGAGAGAGAGGAGTATAATAGGAGGAGTAGTCCTGGGGAGAGAGAGGAGTATAATAGGAGGAGTAGTCATGGAGAAATGTGGCGCCCCTGACCTGGTCAGGCACCACTGAGTACTGCACCCATGCTGGGGACAGTACAATACAGGTAATCCAGAAGGCTGACAGGGGTGTGGAACACAGGCGCATAGTGATCAGGTCTCACACATGTACCTTTGAGAGGACCCCTGGGGGTCCCAGGAGGGGGCAAAGCCTTGACCTTCACTGGAATAGTGGAGGGGGCCAAAAGCCTCCATCTCCTCTCAAGGGGTGTGGTGGAGAGTCTGGTTGCTAGGTGGCGTAGGCAGGCACAAAAGGGAAAAGAGAAGGAGGAGTAAACAGTCTAGAGTCTGCAGCAGAGTGTGGAGGAGTGAGCAGCAGGAAAGTGAAGCTCAGACAGCAGCAGCAGTGAAGGTCCCAGATGTGAGTCAGTTAGAGGAGAACTCCAGAGGGCTCAGTGAGGAGCAGACCTGTGGGGTTGATGCTGTCTAACAGCGCCCGCGCAGTGGCTACTGACGGGGGAGAACGGTCAACTAGGAGTGCTACCTGAAAGCCAGCTTCAGCTAGAGAGAAAGCACGGAGTGGGAAGTAAGGAGACTGCTAGAGAGCACCAGGCCCAACCGGGCGGCAGATCCCGAAGCGGAGATAGATTCAGCTTTCTTCTGCTAAACCTGCCGGTGTGGGGCTCTCAAAGCCCACACCACAACACCACAAAAGCCGCAGCCACGTAACCGCAGTGAGGGCCCATAGGTCACAGGAGGCAAGCAGCTGGAGTGGCCTGGTCCGGGGAACAAGCAAACGGCAAACAAAAGGGGGAGAGAGGCTGCAGCATCTTCCGTGGGCGACCCCCATAGGGACTCAAAGTCGGGGTCACCCCAAACCACCAAGGGCTAAGGAAGGCGAGTCAGTAGTCACCCTCATAAAGTCAGCCGGAAGGATACCTGGTTCCCATCTGGTTCATCTCAGCTACGCCCGGGCTACTCACCCTGCCATCAAATGTGAGTAAAGCCCTTGAAAGACAGTTCTGCCTGTGTGAGTCATTCTGCGACTTGTGGTACTACAAACCTACACAGGGCCCTGGGGCTTGCCTCACTCTCAGGAGGCTACTACATCCGACTGCACCCACCATCAGCCCCAGGCGTCCCCTAACCTGCAGTGGCGGTCCCCACTGACCGCAATACTGAGAGTGGCGTCACGATCAAAACCGAAGATTCCCTACCTGTGACCAGAACCAGCTACGTGGAGTCCCTGAAGGTATGCACCGACACTACACCTGTGGGGCTTCACATCTGGCGTCACGAACAGGATAAGGACTAGACCTGTTCAGACAGGTGACCATGTGCCTGGGCGGTCCGCTTGAAAAATTGGAAGCGCCGCCATATTGCCACCATGAAAAGCGCGCTGAAAAACAACAGCAGCCCGCGCTGGAAGAAGTTACCGCCCACGAAGAGGTGTGGCTACCCAGAGATCCCCTGCAGAGTTCTGAGCTTGCCAGCTATGAGAGTGGAAGCGTCCAGAGACGGCGGGAAGGAAAGAGAGCCACAAGCCTGCTGCTGGGAGAGGAGCTGCTGAAAGAGGCAGAGCAGAAACTGAACAGCTTGCTATCTGAGGCAACGGCGAGTCCACAGCTGGAGAGTCGTGCAGAAGAGGGCGCAGAAGAAATGGCGTCTGACCGCAGAAATCCAGAACCGGGCTCCGCTGCCTGGTGGTATCGGGAGCTGGCCCAGTTCTGCGACCGACTGGAGAACCGGGTCGTGGAGCAGATTAGAGAAGAACGAATGGAACTGCTGGAGATGGCTGCCGCGGTTCGGGCCTATGAAAGGAGAGCCGCGCGCCGAGTGCCAGACAGGACGGCGATGACGCAGACCCCGATGCTGCCACCGGTGGGTGAGTCGAGTGATGCCCCGGCCAGCGCAAGTGCCCCGACCCCTGCTGCCACGCCCGCGGTCCCCGAAGAGGCGTCCGGTGCGGCGACGCTGAAGCAGGCCGCAGCCACGCCTGGTGCGGCCTTCCAAGCCCCAGCGGCCGCAGCGATGCCCTGCTCGGCCCACCAAGACCCGGTCCCTGCAGCAACGCCCAGTCCGGCCCGCAAAGAACCGGCTGCCACCGCGACCCTCATCCGCGTCGCAGGCGTAACGCTGACCCAGGCCGCCGCCCTGCTAGGCCCGGCCCGCCGAGACCCCACCGCCGCAGCAACGCTCGTCCGCGCCGCAAGTGAGGTGCTGAACCAGGCCGCACCCACGCCAGGCGCGGCCCGCCAAGCCCAGACTGCTGCAGCGACGTCCAGCCCAGCCTGCACAGAGCCCCCTGCAACAGCGACACTGATCCAGGCCGCCGCCATGCCAGGCCCGGCCCGCCAAGACCAGGCCGCCGCCATGCCGGGCGCGGCCCGCCATGACCATGCCGCCGCCATCCAGGGCGCGGCCCGCCAAGACCAGGCCGCCGCCATCCAGGGCGCGGCCCGCCAAGACCAGGCCGCCGCCATGCCAGGCGCGGCCCGCCAAGAAGAGATTACCTCATTATTTACCCCGGCCTGCAAGGCCAGAGCAGACACCGCTCCCCAGTCCAAAGAGGTCCCTGCTAGGAAGACCCTGATAGGAGAGGACCCCGAATACTGGAAGCTGAAGGCTGACCTAGAGGCCCAGTTCCCACAAGAGATGGTGGATCGGTATCTGCTCCCTCCGCATACCCCCAAGGAGATTCAGGCAACCCCTGCAGCCGCGCCAGAGAGTCCACCGCCCAGACCAGCTGAAGAAAGCCCATCCCCAGCACTGCCACCAAAGGAGTGCCAAGAAGAACTAAGGGGGAGAGGAGGCCAGGAAGCTGAGGAGCTGACTCCAGAGCCATACCCAGAGCCGGAGATGTTACCCTATTCCCGTTGGGATGAGGAAGACCTGACACCGTCCGCTGACGAAGATCTGCCTAAAAGTCTCACCTGGGAGTTTGCAAGCTGTACCACGCAGAGTTCAGGCCGCAAGACAAGGCGTCGCAATAGAACAACGCTGTCCCCTGCACCACAATCTCCAGAGCAGAGAGAAGTTGCAGCCAGAGACCTACAGGAGAAAAGGTTACTGAGAAGGTCCAGAGCCCAGGTCAGAGGACCCCTTAGCAGAGGAATAGTGGAAGATTTCAACTTGAAAAGCGGATACGGCTTTATTGTAGCCCCTGGTATCAAAGAAGGGATATTTGTCAACAGAAGAGATGTGAGCGCTCATCTGCCTAGAGGACACCCTGGCAGAAACCTAAAGATGGGGGATTCAGTACAATTCACTATGCATGAAGGCGAAAGAGGACTGTACGCGCTTGACGTAGCACTATGCACCAGCAAACCTTACAGCCACCCCATGCTACAAGAAAGAAAAGACAGAGATAAAGACACAGATGAAGATCAAGAAAGAAAAGACAGAGATCCTATAGATGAAACGACCACAGACGACGATAAAGAGCAGGAAAGCAGCAGGTGCCGCAGTCATACAGGCCCAAGCCCTGGTAAAGAGGAGTAGAGTAAAGTAAAGTAAAGAAAGAAGTTACCAGATGAAGTTTTGAAAAGTTTTGTTTTGCAACGTTCAAGTTCAAGTAATGTGCCCACAAAAACTATTGTGAGAAAACCATAAACCTTAAGGCTATGAACTGGCTATAGCCACAAACTCTCGAAGTGTAAATAGTTACACCAAAAGGGCACCACCACCACCAGAGTCAGCCTGTTTAGGGGCTTGGCTCGTCTGCAACCAGGAGGAGCCCGTCCGTATATAGGGCCTTGGCTCACCTGCAACCAGAGAGCACGCCTGTTTATGGGGCCTTGGCTCACCACCACAAAGAGGGTACCTGGTCAGCACCAACTGTGGAGGCCGCCTCTGCATCCTGCCAGAAGAGGCTGAAGGCGCGGATCCACCAGGCCAGGTATACCCTGAAGACCACCAGCCCATGTAAGCCGCCTCTACATCCTGCCAGAAGTGGCTGAAGCCGCGGCCAACGTGAGAGGGTTTTGGGTGGGTTAACGGACTTGTGGGTGGAGGGTGGTGATGTATGGTACCTGGTGCTTTTAAAAATGTTTTACATGTTTTAATGTTTTATGCATTTTAAAATGTTGTCTTGCAGCCCGAGGACGTGCTGGTGATAACTAAGGGGGAATGTGGCGCCCCTGACCTGGTCAGGCACCACTGAGTACTGCACCCATGCTGGGGACAGTACAATACAGGTAATCCAGAAGGCTGACAGGGGTGTGGAACACAGGCGCATAGTGATCAGGTCTCACACATGTACCTTTGAGAGGACCCCTGGGGGTCCCAGGAGGGGGCAAAGCCTTGACCTTCACTGGAATAGTGGAGGGGGCCAAAAGCCTCCATCTCCTCTCAAGGGGTGTGGTGGAGAGTCTGGTTGCTAGGTGGCGTAGGCAGGCACAAAAGGGAAAAGAGAAGGAGGAGTAAACAGTCTAGAGTCTGCAGCAGAGTGTGGAGGAGTGAGCAGCAGGAAAGTGAAGCTCAGACAGCAGCAGCAGTGAAGGTCCCAGATGTGAGTCAGTTAGAGGAGAACTCCAGAGGGCTCAGTGAGGAGCAGACCTGTGGGGTTGATGCTGTCTAACAGCGCCCGCGCAGTGGCTACTGACGGGGGAGAACGGTCAACTAGGAGTGCTACCTGAAAGCCAGCTTCAGCTAGAGAGAAAGCACGGAGTGGGAAGTAAGGAGACTGCTAGAGAGCACCAGGCCCAACCGGGCGGCAGATCCCGAAGCGGAGATAGATTCAGCTTTCTTCTGCTAAACCTGCCGGTGTGGGGCTCTCAAAGCCCACACCACAACACCACAAAAGCCGCAGCCACGTAACCGCAGTGAGGGCCCATAGGTCACAGGAGGCAAGCAGCTGGAGTGGCCTGGTCCGGGGAACAAGCAAACGGCAAACAAAAGGGGGAGAGAGGCTGCAGCATCTTCCCTGGGTGACCCCCATAGGGACTCAAAGTCGGGGTCACCCCAAACCACCAAGGGCTAAGGAAGGCGAGTCAGTAGTCACCCTCATAAAGTCAGCCGGAAGGATACCTGGTTCCCATCTGGTTCATCTCAGCTACGCCCGGGCTACTCACCCTGCCATCAAATGTGAGTAAAGCCCTTGAAAGACAGTTCTGCCTGTGTGAGTCATTCTGCGACTTGTGGTACTACAAACCTACACAGGGCCCTGGGGCTTGCCTCACTCTCAGGAGGCTACTACATCCGACTGCACCCACCATCAGCCCCAGGCGTCCCCTAACCTGCAGTGGCGGTCCCCACTGACCGCAATACTGAGAGTGGCGTCACGATCAAAACCGAAGATTCCCTACCTGTGACCAGAACCAGCTACGTGGAGTCCCTGAAGGTATGCACCGACACTACACCTGTGGGGCTTCACAGAAAGAGAGGAGTATAATAGGAGGAGTAGTCCTGGGGAGATAGAGGAGTATAATAGGGGGGGTAGCCCTAGGGAGAGAGAGGAGAATAATAGGAGGGGTAGTCCTGGGGAGAGAGAGGTGTATATTAGGAGGAGTAGTCCTGGGGAGAGAGAGGAGTATAATAGGGGGAGTAGTCCTGGGGAGAGAGAGGAGTGTAATAGGGGGAGTAGTCCTGGGGAGAGAGAGGAGTATAACACTGGGAGTAGTCCTGGGGAGAGAGAGGAGTATAATAGGGGAAGTAGTCCTGGGGAGAGAGAGGAGTATAATAAGGGGAGTAGTCCTGGGGAGAGAGAGGAATATAATATTAGGAGTTTTCCTGTGGAGAAAGAGGAGTATAATAGGGGGAGTAGTCTTGGTTAGAGAGGGGAGTATAATAGGGGGAGTAGTACTGGGGCGAGAGGGGAGTATAATAGGGGGAGTAGTCCTGGGGAGAGAGAGGAGTATAATAGGGGGAGTAGTCCTGGGGAGAGTGAAGAGTACTGTGACGCCCTGGCACAGCCAGGTTGTCACAGAAAGAGTTAATCCTCCTTGGTAATCTGATCTCACACTGGTGCAGCATGACAAAGCACAGCCCCCAGTGTAAGGGGTGCTTCACACACAGCGAGCTCGCTGCCGAGATCGCTGCTGAGTCACGGTTTTTGTGACGCAGCAGTGACCTCATTAGCGATCTCGCTGTGTGTGACACTGAGCAGCGATCTGGCCCCTGCTGCGAGATCGCTGCTCGTTACACACAGCCCTGGTTCGTTTTCTTCAAAGCCGCTCTCCTGCTGTGACACACAGATCGCTGTGTGTGACAGCAAGAGAGCGACAAATGAAGCGAGCAGGGAGCAGGAGCCAGCGTCTGACAGCTGAGGTAAGCTGTATCCAAGATAAACATCGGGTAACCAAGGTGGTTACCCGATATTTACCTTAGTTACCAGCATCTGCAGCTCTCACGCTGCCTGTGCTGCCGGCTCCGGCTCTCTGCACATGTAGCTGCTGTACACATCGGGTTAATTAACCCGATGTGTACAGCAGCTAGGAGAGCAAGGAGCCAGCGCTAAGCAGTGTGCGCGGCTCCCTGCTCTCTGCACATGTAGCTGCATTACACATCGGGTTAATTAACCCGATGTGTACTGTAGCTATGGTAGGAGAGCAAGGAGCCAGCGCTCAGTGTGCGCGGCTCCCTGCTCCCTGCACACACAGCTGTGCGCTGGTAACTAATGTAAACATCGGGTAACCATACCCGATGTTTACCTTAGTTACCAGTCTCCGCAGCTTCCAGACGGCAGCTCCGTGCAAGCGCAGCGTCGCTTGCACGTCGCTGCTGGCTGGGGGCTGTTCACTGGTCGCTGGTGAGATCTGCCTGTTTGACAGCTCACCAGCGACCATGTAGCGATGCAGCAGCGATCCTGACCAGGTCAGATCGCTGGTCGGATCGCTGCTGCATCGCTAAGTGTGAAGGTACCCTAAGGGAAAAGCAGAGGAGAGGGGAGGGGCTGGAGCAGAAAGTGTGAGGAGTGCAGACAGGACAGAGGTCTGGAGTGTAGCTCCTGGCTGGGAGTGAAGGGTTCTCCAAAAGGGCCGGGGCAGGCCGTAGTGAGGAAGGGGCCAGAACAGGTAGCCGGAGCCGGGCGGTGGCCCCTCGGTACCTGGGTACCCGGATCACTACTGGGGAGTAGATTCCCCGTTCCCGGCTGAGGAGAAAGAGGAAGAGAGAGGAGGAAAAGGCACTTGACTGCAGGGAAGGAAACAACAAGGGCTGCTGCACCGTGTGTGGGACTCTAACACCCCCGTACTGGAGGCCGCGGACACCGGCAATTCTTAGTTCACCAGTGACTCTGTGTGACTTTCTTGTGAGTACACCCGTGCCCTCGGGCACCGCACTGCAGCACTGCGCCCTGCTCCCTGCTTACCCCATCACCGGGCCCCGGGACAACCAACCCCTACCCACGGAGGGGCAACACAACATCTAGCTGCTCCACTTCACCATCCCCGGGATCCCCGTATTGAGCAGCGGTGGTGAAATCACCACAACCGTGGGTGGCGTCACGAACTATAACAATTCCCCTTACCAAATCCCCTTTTTTTTCTGTGGAGCCTGGGATCACAGACCGGGTCACGCCATCGTGATACCCACAGAAGTGACTCTGTGGCCCGGATCTGAGTACCCCCTGGTCCCCGGGCGAAACATTTGGCGTCACGAACAGGATCGAACCCATCCAGTTACCTGGAGGAAGTGCGCCTTATTCTGGACTGTCAGCGGTGATCCGCTGCAAAAATCTTAAAGTCACCATCTTTGCCGCCATTTTGGGCGCGAAAATCTCCCGCCCAGCACCTTCTTCCCCAAGCGTTGGGCGCGAAAAAGAGGCTCCGCCCCCCCGAGAACGCGGGCGGAAGTGAAGCTCCGGAGGACCGGAAGCGAAAGGGAAACTTTAAAAGTTGCTGGAAGGACTGCTCCCGAGTACCAAGGGGGAGCAGAAAGAAGGAACTGCAGCTTATGTAACAAAGACTGTGGAAGCAGGGACGCCAGGACTCTGCCAGCATTTAGTTCCTGGAAGAGGCCGCCGCAGCGATGCACCGACCCGTTACCCCTGTTACCGGTAGCGGAGCCCGCAGCGCCTGTTGGGGAGGACCCAGACCTGGGGTCCCCAGGCCTCACCTTTGTCACCACCCTGCCACCGGCCCCGGCAGTCCGCCCGGCCGTGACGGAGATGACGACGGCTCCGGCAGTCCGCCCGGCCGCAACGGCAGCGAAGTACCGGTCCCGTTGACCAATTTGGGGCTGTTCCTGGACTGGGGTCAAGGGGTGCTGCCTGGGTTTTAGGGGCAGCACCAAGGCTAGGTTGTTTGGGTGGGTGACTAAAGGACCCGTTACACAGTTATTATTAAAAGTGTTTGACTGTTATTGCAACGTTAAAGTAATGTGCATCCCGTTGTGGGAGGATTGAACATGCTTGTGTTTGATGTTTTATCTTTTCCAGTTTAATAAAATGTCGGTGCCTAGCCGGCCCGAGGACGGGCCGTGTTTTACCAAGGGGGTGTGTGACGCCCTGGCACAGCCAGGTTGTCACAGAAAGAGTTAATCCTCCTTGGTAATCTGATCTCACACCGGTGCAGCATGACAAAGCACAGCCCCCAGTGTAAGGGAAAAGCAGAGGAGAGGGGAGGGGCTGGAGCAGAAAGTGTGAGGAGTGCAGACAGGACAGAGGTCTGGAGTGTAGCTCCCGGCTGGGAGTGAAGGGTTCTCCAAAAGGGCCGGGGCAGGCCGTAGTGAGGAAGGGGCCAGAACAGGTAGCCGGAGCCGGGCGGTGGCCCCTCGGTACCTGGGTACCCGGATCACTACAGGGGAGTAGATTCCCCGTTCCCGGCTGAGGAGAAAGAGGAAGAGAGAGGAGGAAAAGGCACTTGACTGCAGGGAAGGAAACAACAAGGGCTGCTGCACCGTGTGTGGGACTCTAACACCCCCGTACTGGAGGCCGCGGACACCGGCAATTCTTAGTTCACCAGTGACTCCGTGTGACTTTCTTGTGAGTACACCCGTGCCCTCGGGCACCGCACTGCAGCACTGCGGCCTGCTCCCTGCTTACCCCATCACCGGGCCCTGGGACAACCAACCCCTACCCACGGAGGGGCAACACAACATCTAGCTGCTCCACTTCACCATCCCCGGGATCCCCGTATTGAGCAGCGGTGGTGAAATCACCACAACCGTGGGTGGCGTCACGAACTATAACAATTCCCCTTACCAAATCCCCTTTTTTTTCTGTGGAGCCTGGGATCACAGACCGGGTCACGCCATCGTGATACCCACAGAAGTGACTCTGTGGCCCGGATCTGAGTACCCCCTGGTCCCCGGGCGAAACAGTACCATAGGGGGAGTAGTCCTGGGGAGAGAGAGGAGTATAATAGGGGCAGTAGTACTAGGAAGAGAGAGGAGTATAATAGGGAGAGTAGTCCTGGGGGAGAGAGGAGTATAATAGGAGGATTAGTCCTGGGGAGAGAGAGGAGTATAATAGGGGGAGTAGTCCTGGGGGAGAGAGGAGGATAATAGGAAGAGTAGTCCTGGGGAGAGAGAGGAGGATAATAGGAGGAGTAGTCCTGGGGTGGGGGGAGAGGCGGATTATAGGAGTAGTAGTCCTGGGGAGAGAGGCGTATAGTAGGAGGAGTAGTCCTGGGGGAGAGGCGTATAGTAGGAGGAGTAGTCCTGGGGAGAGAGGCGTATAGTAAGAGGAGTAGTCCTGGGGAGAGAGGCGTCTAGTAGGAGGAGTAGTCCTGGGGTGAGGCGTCCAGTAGGAAGAGTAGTCCTGGGGGGTGAGGAGTGTAGTAGGAGGATCTGTCCTAGGGAGAGAGAGGAGTATAATAGGAGGAGTAGTCCTGGGGAGAGAGAGGAGTATAATAAAAGAAGTAGCCCTGGGGAAAGGGAGGAGTAGTCCTGGGTAGAGAGAGGAGTATAATAGGAGTTGTAGTCCTGGAGAAAGAGAGGAGTATAATAGGAGGAGTAGTCCTGGGGAGAGAGAGGAGTATAATAGGAGGAGTAGTCCTGGAGAAAGAGAAGAGTATAATAGGAGGAGTAGTCCTTGGGAGAAAGAGGAGTATAATAGGGGGAGTAGTCCTGGGGAGAGAGAGGAGTATAATAGGAGGAGTAGTCCTGGGGAGAGAGAGGGGTATAATAGGAGGAGTAGTCCTGGGGAGAGAGAGGAGTATAATAGGGGGAGTAGTCCTGGGGAGAGAGAGGAGTATAATAGGGGGAGTAGTCCTGGGGAGAGAGGGGAGTATAATAGGGGGAGTAGTCTTGGGGAAAGAGAGGAGTATAATAGGGAAGGTAGTCCTGGGGAGATAGAGGAGTATAATAGGGGGAGTAGTCCTGGGGAGAGAGAGGAGTATCATAGGGGGAGTAGTCCTGGGGAGAGAAGGGAGTATAAGAGGGGGAGTAGTCCTGGGGAGAGAGAGGAGTATAATGGGGGGAGTATTCCTGGGGAAAGAGAGGAG
Organism: Anomaloglossus baeobatrachus; assembly: GCF_048569485.1. NCBI lineage: Eukaryota > Metazoa > Chordata > Amphibia > Anura > Aromobatidae > Anomaloglossus > Anomaloglossus baeobatrachus. The sequence continues at coordinate 238,527,150 of NC_134355.1, forward strand.
TATAATAGAGGGAGTAGTCCTGGGGAGAGAGAGGAGTATAATAGGAGGAGTAGTCCTGGGGAGAGAGAGGAGTATAATAGGGGGAGTAGTCCTGGGGAGAGAGAGGAGTATAATAGGGGGAGTAGTCCTGTGTAGAGAGAGAAGTATAATAGGGGGAGTAGTCCTGGGGAGAGAGAGGAGTATAATAAAGGGGGTAGTCCTGGGGAGAAAGAAAAGTGTAATAGGAGGAGTAGTGCTGGGGAGAGAGAGGAGTATAATAGGAGGAGTAGTCCTGGGGAGAGAGAGGAGTATAATAGGAGTAGTCCTGGGGAGAGAGAGGAGTATAATATGAGGAGTAGTCCTGGGGAGAAAGAAGAGTATAATAGGAGGAGTAGCCCTGGGGAGAGAGAGGAGTATAATAAGAGGAGTAGTCCTGGGGAGAGAGAGTAGTATAATAGGAGGAGTAGTCCTGGGGAGAGAGAGGAGTATAATAGGCGGAGTTGTCCTGGGGAGAGAGAGGAGTATAATAGGAGGAGTAGTCCTGGGGAGAGAGAGGAGTATAATAGGAGGAGTAGTCCTGCGGAGAGAGAGGAGTATAGTAGGAGGAGTAGTCCTGGGGAGAGAGAGGAGTATAATAGGAGGAGGAGTCCTGGGGACAGAGAGGAGTATAATAGGGGGAGTAGTCCTGGGGAGAGAGAGGAGTCTAATAGGGGGAGTAGTCCTGGGGAGAGAGGGGAGTAGTCTGCGGGAGAGAGAGGAGTATAATAGCAGGAGTAGTCCTGGAGAGAGAGAGGAGTATAATAGGAGGAGTAGTCCTGGGGAGAGAGAGAAGTATAATTGGAGGAGTACTCCTGGGGAGAGAGAGGAGTATAATAGAAGAAGTCCTGGGGAGAGAGAGGAGTATAATAGGAGGAATTGTCCTGGGGAGAGAGAGGAGTATAATAGGAGGAGTATTCCTGGGGGAGAGAGGAGTATAATAGGAGGAGTAGTCCTGGGGAGAGAGAGGAGTATAATAGAAGGAGTAGTCCTAGTAAGAGAGAGGAGTATAATAGGAGTAGTCCTGGGGAGAAAGAGGAGTATAATAGCAGGAGTAGTCCTGTGTAGAGAGAGGAGTATAATAGGGGGAGTAGTCCTGGGGAGAGAGAGGAGTATAATAGGGGGAGTAGTCCTGGGGAGAGAGGGGAGTATAATAGGGGGAGTAGTCCTGGGGAGAGAGAGGAGTATAATAGGGGGAGTAGTCCTGGGGAAAGAGAGGAGTATAATAGGGGGAGTAGTCCTGGGGAGAGAGAGGAGTATAATAGGAGGAGTAGTCCTGGGGAGAGAGAGGAGTATAATAGTAGAAGTAGTCCTGTGTAGAGAGAGAAGTATAATAGGGGGAGTAGTCCTGGGGAGAGAGAGGAGTATAATAGGGGGAGTAGTCCTGGGGCGGAAGAGGAGTATAATAGGGGGAGTAATCCTGGGGAGAGAGAGGAGTATAATAGGAGGAGTAGTCCTGGGGAAACAGAGGAGTATAATAGGGGGAGTAGTCCTGGGGAGAGCGAGGAGTATAATAGGAGGAGTAGTCCTGGGGAGAGCAAGGAGTATAATAGGGGGAGTAGTCCTGGGGAGAGAGAGGAGTATAATAGGAGGAGTAGTCCGGGGGAGAGAGAGGAGTATAATAGTGTAGGGGGTGGACCGACCCCTTACAAAGGAGCCCGGAAATGTTAATGCTATTTAATAAAAATGTTTGTATTGTATTGTATGTGTATTGGGTTAGGGTACCCCCTAGTGGCCGGGTGGGACGGCTGTCACCACAGTGGAAAGGAGGAGCCGGCAGGAGAAAGGGGAGGGGAAGAGTTGTTGTTGAGGAAAGTGTGAGATCAGCAGGCAGTTGGTTGTGGGACAGGAGAGAAGAAGCAGAGCAGGAGCAGAGTGTGGGAGCTGGATAAAGGAGAAGCCGGAGAGTAAAGGAGCGGGCAGAATCTCAAGAGCGAAGCAGACCGGTGTGGGTCTGGTTTGTGGGTAGCCAATAGTGGGAGCCGGGTGAAGCAGAGTAGCCGGGCACATCCCCACTGGAGAGGACGTCAAGGGCAGGTTTCCCCCAGCTACAGCAGTGTACTACCATCTATATCTGCATGTCTGCCGGTAGTGTGAAGAAGCTGTGAACAATAAAGCTGCTTTCTGATTTCACTGGAACACGTCTGAAGAGTGCTTTATTACGACGGACAACAGTTGCACCACCACACTCTGCCCCACCATGACATCTCCTGTCCCCAAAGTGACGGCGGAACCAGAGGTAAGCCTGATAGCAAGGGCCACGACTACAAGCCCGGAGGCACCCCTGGCACCCCGTTACAATAGGAGGAGTACTCCTGGGGAAAGAGAGGAGTATAATAGGAGGAGAAGTCCTGGGGAGAGAGAGGAGTATAATAGGAGGAGTAGTCCTGGGGAGAGAGATGAGTATGATAGAAGGAGTAGTCCTGGGGAGAGAGAGGAGTATAATGGGAGGAGTAGTCCTGGGGAGAGAGAGAAGTATATTAGGAGAAGTAGTCCTGGGGAGAGAGAGGAGTAAAATAGGAGGAGAAGTCCTGGGGAGAGAGAGGAATATAATAGTGGGAGTTGTTATGTGGAGAGAGAGGATTATAATAGGGGGAATAGTCTTGGGGAGAGAGAGGAGTAAAATAGGGGGAGTAGTCCTGGGGAGAGAGAGGAGTATAATAGGAGGAGGAGTCCTGAGGAGAGAGAGGAGTAGTCAGGGGGAGAGAGAGGAGTATAATAGGAGGAGTACTCCTGGGGAAAGAGAGGAGTATAATAGGAGGAGAAGTCCTGGGGAGAGAGAGGAGTATAGGAGGAGTAGTCCTGGGGAGAGAGAGGAGTATGATAGGAGGAGTAGTCCTGGGGAGAGAGATGAGTATGATAGAAGGAGTAGTCCTGGGAAGAGAGAGGAGTATAATGGGAGGAGTAGTCCTGGGGAGAGAGAGGAGTATAATAGGGGGAGTAGTCCTGGTAAGAGAGAGGAGTATAATAGGAGGAGTAGTCCTGGGGAGAGAGAGGAGTATAATAGTAGGAGCAGTCCTGTGTAGAGAGAGGAGTATAATAGGGGGAGTAGTCCTGGGGAGAGAGAGGAGTATAATAGGGTGAGTAGTCCTGGGGAGAGAGGGGAGTATAATAGGAGGAGTAGTCCTGGGGAGAGAGAGGAGTATAATAGGGGGAGTAGTCCTGGGGAAAGAGGAGTATAATAGGGGGAGTAAACCTGGGGAGAGAGAGGAGTATAATAGGAGGAGTAGTCCTGGGGAGAGAGAGGAGTATAATAGTAGAAGTAGTCCTGTGTAGAGAGAGAAGTATAATAGGGGGAGTAGTCCTGGGGAGAGAGAGGAGTATAATAGGGGGAGTAGTCCTGGGGCGGGAGAGGAGTATAATAGGGGGAGTAATCCTGGGGAGAGAGAGGAGTATAATAGGAGGAGTAGTCCTTTGGAAACAGAGGAGTATAATAGGGGGAGTAGTCCTGGGGAGAGCGAGGAGTATAATAGGAGGAGTAGTCCTGGGGAAAGCAAGGAGTATAATAGGGGGAGTAGTCCTGGGGAGAGAGAGGAGTGTAATAGGAGGAGTGGTCCTGGGGAGAGCGAGGAGTATAATAGGAGTAGTCCTGGGGAGAGCGAGGAGTAGTCCGGGGGAGAGAGAGGAGTATAATAGGAGGAGTACTCCTAGGGAAAGAGAGGAGTATAATAGGAGGAGAAGTCCTGGGGAGAGAGAGGAGTATAATAGGAGGAGTAGTCCTGGGGAGAGAGATGAGTATGATAGAAGGAGTAGTCCTGGGGAGAGAGAGGAGTATAATGGGAGGAGTAGTCCTGGGGAGAGAGAGAAGTATAATAGGGGGAGTAGTCCTGGGGAGAGAGAGGAGTATAATAGGAGAAGTAGTCCTGGGGAGAGAGAGGAGTAAAATAGGAAGAGAAGTCCTGGGGAGAGAGAGGAATATAATAGTGGAAGTTGTTATGTGGAGAGAGAGGATTAAAATAGGGGGAATAGTCTTGGGGAGAGAGAGGAGTAAAATAGGGGGAGTAGTCCTGGGGAGAGAGAGGAGTATAATAGGAGGAGGAGTCCTGGGGAGAGAGAGGAGTATAATAGGAGGAGTGGTCTTGGGGAGAGCGAGGAGTATAATAGGAGAAGTAGTCCTGGGGAGAGCGAGGAGTAGTCAGGGGGAGAGAGAGGAGTATAATAGGAGGAGTACTTGTGGCGCCCCTGACCTGGTCAGGCACCACTGAGTACTGCACCCATGCTGGGGACAGTACAATACAGGTAATCCAGAAGGCTGACCGAGGTGTGACTACACAGGCGCATAGTGATCAGGTCTCACACATGTACCTTTGAGAAGACCCCTGGGGATCCCAGGAGGGGGCAAAGCCTTCACCTCCACTGGAATAGTGGAGGGGGTAAAAGCCTCCATCTCCACTCAAGGGGTGTGGTGGAGAGCCTGGTTGCTAGGTGGCGTAGGCAAGAACAGGAGAGGAGGAGCAGTGAGCCGGTTCAGTGTGCAGTTCAGGGGGAGCAGACGTCAGGAGCAGACCCCTGGGGCTGTTGCAGTCTGACAGCGTCCGCGCAGTGGCTACCGACGGGGGAGAACGGTCACCTAGTAGTGCTACCCGAAATCCATCTTCAGCTAAAGAGAGAGCAACGGAGTGGGAAGTAAGGAGACTGCTAGGGAGTTACCAGGCCCAAACGGGTAGTAGGTCCCAGTGCAGGGATAGATCCACCTTTCCTTGCCAAACCTGCTTGAGGGGGCACTTCACACCCCCAAGATCACACTACAAAGTCCGCAGCCACGTCGCCACAGTTAGGGCCCATAGTTCACAGGAGGCAAGCAGCCGGAGTGTCCTGGTCCAGGCTACAAGCAAACGGACAAAACGAAGGGGAGAGAGGCTTCAGCAACTTCCCTGGGTGACCCCCATAGGGACTAAAAGTCGGGGTTACTCCAAAACGCAAAGGGCTAAGGAAGGCGAGTCGGTAGTCACCCTCATCAGTCAGCCTGAAGGACACCTGGTTCCAGCCTGGTTCATCCCAGCTACGCCCGGGTTACTCACTCTGCCACCTTCTGTGAGTAAAACCCCTGAAAGACATTCTGCTTGTGTGGAGTTATTCTGCGCCTTGTGGTTCTACACACCTACATAGGGCCCTGGGGCTTGCCTCACTCTCAGGAGGCTATTACAACCGACTGCACCCACCATCAGCCCCAGGCATCCCTTAATCTGCAGTGGCGGTCCCCACTGACCGCAATTCTGAGAGTGGCGTCACGACAAATAGAAGATTTCCTACCTGTAACAAGATACAGCCGAGTGGAGTCCCTGAAGGTAATGCACCGACACAACACCTGTGGGGCTTCACATCTGGCGTCACGAACAGGATAAGGACTAGACCTGTTCAGACAGGTGACCATGTGCCTGGGCGGTCCGCTTGAAAAATTGGAAGCGCCGCCATATTGCCACCATGAAAAGCGCGCTGAAAAACAACAGCAGCCCGCGCTGGGAGAAGTTACCGCCCACGAAGAGGTGTGGCTACCCAGAGATCCCCTGCAGAGTCCTGACCTCGCCAGTGAAGAGAGCGGAAGCGTTCAGAGACGTCGGGACAGAAAGGGAGCCAGAAGCCTGCAGTTAGAGGAAATGGCGTCTGGATGCAGAGATCCCGAGCCAGGCTCCGCTGCCTGGTGGGCCCGAGAGCTTGCTCAGTGCTGCAACCAACTAGAAACCAGGGTTCTACGGCAGCTCAGCGAGGGACGCAAGGAGCTCCTGGGGATGGCTACGGCGGTACAGGCCTACGAGGAGAGGGCCACGCGACGAGTGCCAGACCGGACGGTGACGACTCAGACCCCGATGCTGCCAACGATGGGTGAGTCCAGTGTTGCCCCTGCCAGCGCGAGTGCCCCGATCCCTGCTGCCACGCCCGCGGTCCCTGAAGAGGCGCCCGGCGCGGCGACGCCGAACCAGGCCGCAGCCACGTCAGGTGCGGCCCGCCAAGACCAGGCCGCCGCCATACAGGGCGCGGCCCGCCAAGACAAGACAGACGTACCATTGTTTACCCCGGCCTGCAAGGCCAGAGCAGACACCGCTCCCCAGTCTAAAGAAGTCCCTGCTAGGAAGTCCCTGATAGGTGCGGACCCCGAATACTGGAGACTGAAGGCTGACCTGGAGGCCAAGTTCCCACAGGAGATGGTGGACCGGTATCTGCTCCCTCCGCATACCCCCAAGGCGACTCCTGCAGCGACCACGCCAAAGAGTCCCCCGCCCGGGCCTGCTGATGAAAGTCCATCCCCAGCACTGCCACGACAGGAGTGTTCGGAAGAACTAAGGGGGAGGGGAGGCCAGAAGGCTGAGGAGCTGACTCCGGAGCCATCAGCAGTGGATTCATACCCCGAGCCAGAGATGTTGCCATACTCCCGCTGGGACGAAGAAGACCCGATACCCTCCGCTGAGGAAGATCTGCCCAAAAGCCTCACCTGGGAGCTTGTAAGCTGTACCTCGCAGAATCCAGCCCGCAAGACACGGCGCCGTAACAGAACCCAGTCTTTCCCTGCACCGCAGTCCCCAGAGCAGAGAGATGAAATAACGGCCAGAGACCTAGAGGAGAAACGGTTCCTGAGAAGAGCCAAAGCCCAGGTCAGAGGACCCCTTTGTCGAGGAGTAGTGGAAGATTTTAGCCTAAAATCAGGATACGGCTTCATAGTAGCACCTGGTATGAAAGAAGGCATTTTTGTCAACAGAAGAGACGTTAGAGCTCATTTGCCCAGAGGACATCCTGGAAGGAACCTAAGGATGGGAGACACAGTGCAGTTTACCATGCATCAAGGAGAAAGAGGCTGGTATGCGCTAGATGTTACACCATGTCCTAAAGAAAAAGAAACAGACACAGAAGAAGACGGAGATAGAGAAAGAAGAGATAAAGAACCCACTGATGAGACTACCTCCGATGATGAGAGAAATGAAGAAAGCAGCAGGTGCCGCAGCCCTACAGGCCCAAGCCCTGGTGAGGAGGAATCTATGTAAAGTAAAGAAAGAAGTACAGCAAGTTACAGTTTTGACCAGTTTGCAACGTTTATAAGTTTAAGCATGTGCCCACATAAACTAATGTGAGAAATGAACCTTAAGGCTATGAACTGGCTATAGCCACAAACTCTCGCAGTGTAAATAGTTACACCAGAGGGTACCACCACCAGGGCCAGCCTGTTTAGGGGCTTGGCTCGCCTGCAACCAGGGAGCACGTCCATTATGGGGCCTTGGCTTACCTGCAACCAGAGAGCATGCCTGTTTATGGGGCCTGGCTCTCCACCACAAAGAGGGTACCTGGTCAGCACCAACTGTGGAGGCCGCCTCTACATCCTGCCAGAAGAGGCTGAAGGCGCGGATCCACCAGGCCAGGTATACCCTGAAAACCACCAGACCCTGAAAGCCGCCTCTACATCCTGCCAGAAGTGGCTGAAGGCGCGGCCAACGGGAGAGGCAGATTGGAGGAAAGGTCTGGGGAAGTGGATGGCCCAGACCTGGTTACCAAAAGAAACCGGTGACCTGCCTCCTGAAAGGGTTTGGGTGGGTTAACGGACTTGTGGGTGGAGGGTGGTGATGTATGGTACCTGGTGGTTTTAAAAGTTTTACCATGTTTTAATGTTTTATGCATTTCAAAATGTTGTCTTGCAGCCCGAGGACGTGCTGGTGATAACTAAGGGGGAATGTGGCGCCCCTGACCTGGTCAGGCACCACTGAGTACTGCACCCATGCTGGGGACAGTACAATACAGGTAATCCAGAAGGCTGACCGAGGTGTGACTACACAGGCGCATAGTGATCAGGTCTCACACATGTACCTTTGAGAGGACCCCTGGGGATCCCAGGAGGGGGCAAAGCCTTCACCTCCACTGGAATAGTGGAGGGGGTAAAAGCCTCCATCTCCACTCAAGGGGTGTGGTGGAGAGCCTGGTTGCTAGGTGGCGTAGGCAAGAACAGGAGAGGAGGAGCAGTGAGCCGGTTCAGTGTGCAGTTCAGGGGGAGCAGACGTCAGGAGCAGACCCCTGGGGCTGTTGCAGTCTGACAGCGTCCGCGCAGTGGCTACCGACGGGGGAGAACGGTCACCTAGTAGTGCTACCCGAAATCCATCTTCAGCTAAAGAGAGAGCAACGGAGTGGGAAGTAAGGAGACTGCTAGGGAGTTACCAGGCCCAAACGGGTAGTAGGTCCCAGTGCAGGGATAGATCCACCTTTCCTTGCCAAACCTGCTTGAGGGGGCACTTCACACCCCCAAGATCACACTACAAAGTCCGCAGCCACGTCGCCACAGTTAGGGCCCATAGTTCACAGGAGGCAAGCAGCCGGAGTGTCCTGGTCCAGGCTACAAGCAAACGGACAAAACGAAGGGGAGAGAGGCTTCAGCAACTTCCCTGGGTGACCCCCATAGGGACTAAAAGTCGGGGTTACCCCATAACGCAAAGGGCTAAGGAAGGCGAGTCGGTAGTCACCCTCATCAGTCAGCCTGAAGGACACCTGGTTCCAGCCTGGTTCATCCCAGCTACGCCCGGGTTACTCACTCTGCCACCTTCTGTGAGTAAAACCCCTGAAAGACATTCTGCTTGTGTGGAGTTATTCTGCGCCTTGTGGTTCTACACACCTACATAGGGCCCTGGGGCTTGCCTCACTCTCAGGAGGCTATTACAACCGACTGCACCCACCATCAGCCCCAGGCATCCCTTAATTTGCAGTGGCGGTCCCCACTGACCGCAATTCTGAGAGTGGCGTCACGACAAATAGAAGATTTCCTACCTGTAACAAGATACAGCCGAGTGGAGTCCCTGAAGGTAATGCACCGACACAACACCTGTGGGGCTTCACATACTCCTGGGGAAAGAGAGGAGTATAATAGGAAGAGAAGTCCTGGGGAGAGAAAGGAGTATAGGAGGAGTAGTCCTGGGGAGAGAGAGGAGTATGATAGGAGGAGTAGTCCGGGGGAGAGAGATGAGTATGATAGAAGGAGTAGTCCTGGGGAGAGAGAGGAGTATAATGGGAGGAGTAGTCCTGGGGGGAGAGAGGAGTATAATAGGGGGAGTAGTCCTGGGGCGAGAGAGGAGTATAATAGGGGGGGTAGTCCTGGGGAGAAAGAAAAGTGTAATAGGAGGAGTAGTGATGGGGAGAGAGAGGAGTATAATAGGAGGAGTAGTCCTGGGGAAAGAGAGGAGTATAATAGGAGTAGTCCTGGGGAGAGAGAGGAGTATAATAGGAGGAGTAGTCCTGGGGAGAGAGAGGAGTATAATATGAGGAGTAGTCCTGGGGAGAGAGAGGAGTATAATAGGAGGAGTAGTCCTGGGGAGAGAGAGGAGTATAATAAGAGGAGTAGTCCTGGGGAAAGAGAGGAGTAAAATAGGAGGAGAAGTCCTGAGGAGAGAGAGGAATATAATAGTGGGAGTTGTTATGTGGAGAGAGAGGATTATAATAGGGGGAATAGTCTTGGGGAGAGAGAGGAGTAAAATAGGGGGAGTAGTCCTGGGGAGAGAGAGGAGTATAATAGGAGGAGGAGTCCTGAGGAGAGAGAGGAGTATAATAGGAGGAGTGGTCTTGGGGAGAGCGAGGAGTATAATAGGAGAAGTAGTCCTGGGGAGAGCGAGGAGTAGTCAGGGGGAGAGAGAGGAGTATAATAGGAGGAGTACTCCTGGGGAAAGAGAGGAGTATAATAGGAGGAGACGTCCTGGGGAGAGAGAGGAGTATAGGAGGAGTAGTCCTGGGGAGAGAGAGGAGTATGATAGGAGGAGTAGTCCTGGGGAGAGAGATGAGTATGATAGAAGGAGTAGTCCTGGGAAGAGAGAGGAGTATAATGGGAGGAGTAGTCCTGGGGAGAGAGAGGAGTATAATAGGGGGAGTAGTCCTGGTAAGAGAGAGGAGTATAATAGGAGGAGTAGTCCTGGGGAGAAAGAGGAGTATAATAGTAGGAGCAGTCCTGTGTAGAGAGAGGAGTATAATAGGGGGAGTAGTCCTGGGAAGAGAGAGGAGTATAATAGGGGGAGTAGTCCTGGGGAGAGAGGGGAGTATAATAGGGGGAGTAGTCCTGGGGAGAGAGAGGAGTATAATAGGGGGAGTAGTTCTGGGGAAAGAGGAGTATAATAGGGGGAGTATTCCTGGGGAGAGAGAGGAGTATAATAGGAGGAGTAGTCCTGGGGAGAGAGAGGAGTATAATAGTAGAAGTAGTCCTGTGTAGAGAGAGAAGTATATTAGGGGGAGTAGTCCTGGGGAGAGAGAGGAGTATAATAGGGGGAGTAGTCCTGGGGCGGGAGAGGAGTATAATAGGGGGAATAATCCTGGGGAGAGAGAGGAGTATAATAGGAGGAGTAGTCCTGGGGAAACAGAGGAGTATAATAGGGGGAGTAGTCCTGGGGAGAGCGAGGAGTATAATAGGAGGAGTAGTCCTGGGGAAAGCAAGGAGTATAATAGGGGGAGTAGTCCTGGGGAGAGAGAGGAGTGTAATAGGAGGAGTGGTCCTGGGGAGAGCGAGGAGTATAATAGGAGAAGTAGTCCTGGGGAGAGCGAGGAGTAGTCCGGGGGAGAGAGAGGAGTATAATAGGAGGAGTAGTCCTAGGGAAAGAGAGGAGTATAATAGGAGGAGAAGTCCTGGGGAGAGAGAGGAGTATAATAGGAGGAGTAGTCCTGGGGAGAGAGATGAGTATGATAGAAGGAGTAGTCCTGGGGAGAGAGAGGAGTATAATGGGAGGAGTAGTCCTGGGGAGAGAGAGAAGTATATTAGGAGAAGTAGTCCTGGGGAGAGAGAGGAGTAAAATAGGAAGAGAAGTCCTGGGGAGAGAGAGGAATATAATAGTGGAAGTTGTTATGTGGAGAGAGAGGATTAAAATAGGGGGAATAGTCTTGGGGAGAAAGAAGAGTAAAATAGGGGGAGTAGTCCTGGGGAGAGAGAGGAGTATAATAGGGGGAGGAGTCCTGGGGAGAGAGAGGAGTATAATAGGAGGAGTGGTCTTGGGGAGAGCGAGGAGTATAATAGGAGAAGTAGTCCTGGGGAGAGCGAGGAGTAGTCAGGGGGAGAGAGAGGAGTATAATAGGAGGAGTACTCCTGGGGAAAGAGAGGAGTATAATAGGAGGAGAAGTCCTGGGGAGAGAAAGGAGTATAGGAGGAGTAGTCCTGGGGAGAGAGAGGAGTATGATAGGAGGAGTAGTCCTGGGGAGAGAGATGAGTATGATAGAAGGAGTAGTCCTGGGGAGAGAGAGGAGTATAATGGGAGGAGTAGTCCTGGGGAGAGAGAGGAGTATAATAGGGGGAGTAGTCCTGGGGCGAGAGAGGAGTATAATAGGAGGAGGAGTCCTGAGGAGAGAGAGGAGTATAATAGGAGGAGTAGTGATGGGGAGAGAGAGGAGTATAATAGGAGTAGTCCTGGGGAGAGAGAGGAGTATAATAGGAGGAGTAGTCCTGGGGAAAGAGAGGAGTATAATAGGAGGAGAAGTCCTGGGGAGAGAAAGGAGTATAGGAGGAGTAGTCCTGGGGAGAGAGAGGAGTATGATAGGAGGAGTAGTCCTGGGGAGAGAGATGAGTATGATAGAAGGAGTAGTCCTGGGGAGAGAGAGGAGTATAATGGGAGGAGTAGTCCTGGGGAGAGAGAGGAGTATAATAGGGGGAGTAGTCCTGGGGCGAGAGAGGAGTATAATAGGGGGGGTAGTCCTGGGGAGAAAGAAAAGTGTAATAGGAGCAGTAGTGATGGGGAGAGAGAGGAGTATAATAGGAGGAGTACTCCTGGGGAAAGAGAGGAGTATAATAGGAGTAGTCCTGGGGAGAGAGAGGAGTATAATAGGAGGAGTAGTCCTGGGGAGAGAGAGGAGTATAATAAGAGGAATAGTCCTGGGGAAAGAGAGGAGTAAAATAGGAGAAGTCCTGGGGAGAGAGAGGAATATAATAGTGGGAGTTGTTATGTGGAGAGAGAGGATTAAAATTAGGGGAATAGTCTTGGGGAGAGAGAGGAGTAAAATAGGGGGAGTAGTCCTGGGGAGAGAGAGGAGTATAATAGGAGGAGGAGTCCTGAGGAGAGAGAGGAGTATAATAGGAGGAGTGGTCTTGGGGAGAGCGAGGAGTATAATAGGAGAAGTAGTCCTGGGGAGAGCGAGGAGTAGTCAGGGGGAGAGAGAAGAGTATAATAGGAGGAGTACTCCTGGGGAAAGAGAGGAGTATAATAGGAGGAGAAGTCCTGGGGAGAGAGAGGAGTATAGGAGGAGTAGTCCTGGGGAGAGAGAGGAGTATGATAGGAGGAGTAGTCCTGGGGAGAGAGATGAGTATGATAGAAGGAGTAGTCCTGGGAAGAGAGAGGAGTATAATGGGAGGAGTAGTCCTGGGGAGAGAGAGGAGTATAATAGGGGAAGTAGTCCTGGTAAGAGAGAGGAGTATAATAGGAGGAGTAGTCCTGGGGAGAAAGAGGAGTATAATAGTAGGAGCAGTCCTGTGTAGAGAGAGGAGTATAATAGGGGGAGTAGTCCTGGGGAGAGAGAGGAGTATAATAGGGGGAGTAGTTCTGGGGAAAGAGGAGTATAATAACGGGAGTATTACTGGGGAGAGAGAGGAGTATAATAGGAGGAGTAGTCCTGGGGAGAGAGAGGAGTATAATAGTAGAAGTAGTCCTGTGTAGAGAGAGAAGTATAATAGGGGGAGTAGTCCTGGGGAGAGAGAGGAGTATAATAGGGGGAGTAGTCCTGGGGCGGGGGAGGAGTATAATAGGGGGAGTAATCCTGGGGAGAGAGAGGAGTATAATAGGAGGAGTAGTCCTGGGGAAACAGAGGAGTATAATAGGGGGAGTAGTCCTGGGGAGAGCGAGGAGTATAATAGGAGGAGTAGTCCTGGGGAAAGCAAGGAGTATAATAGGGGGAGTAGTCCTGGGGAGAGAGAGGAGTGTAATAGGAGGAGTGGTCCTGGGGAGAGCGAGGAGTATAATAGGAGAAGTAGTCCTGGGGAGAGCGAGGAGTAGTCCGGGGGAGAGAGATGAGTATAATAGGAGGAGTACTCCTAGGGAATGAGAGGAGTATAATAGGAGGAGAAGTCCTGGGGAGAGAGAGAGGAGTATAATAGGAGGAGTAGTCCTGGGGAGAGAAATGAGTATGATAGAAGGAGTAGTCCTGGGGAGAGAGAGGAGTATAATGGGAGGAGTAGTCCTGGGGAGAGAGAGAAGTATATTAGGAGAAGTAGTCCTGGGGAGAGAGAGGAGTAAAATAGGAAGAGAAGTCCTGGGGAGAGAGAGGAATATAATAGTGGAAGTTGTTATGTGGAGAGAGAGGATTAAAATAGGGGGAATAGTCTTGGGGAGAGAGAGGAGTAAAATAGGGGGAGTAGTCCTGGGGAGAGAGAGGAGTATAATAGGAGGAGGAGTCCTGGGGAGAGAGAGGAGTATAATAGGAGGAGTGGTCTTGGGGAGAGCGATGAGTATAATAGGAGAAGTAGTCCTGGGGAGAGCGAGGAGTAGTCAGGGGGAGAGAGAGGAGTATAATAGGAGGAGTACTCCTGGGGAAAGAGAGGAGTATAATAGGAGGAGAAGTCCTGGGGAGAGAAAGGAGTATAGGAGGAGTAGTCCTGGGGAGAGAGAGGAGTATGATAGGAGGAGTAGTCCTGGGGAGAGAGATGAGTATGATAGAAGGAGTAGTCCTGGGGAGAGAGAGGAGTATAATGGGAGGAGTAGTCCTGGGGAGAGAGAGGAGTATAATAGGGGGAGTAGTCCTGGGGCGAGAGAGGAGTATAATAGGGGGGGTAGTCCTGGGGAGAAAGAAAAGTGTAATAGGAGGAGTAGTGATGGGGAGAGAGAGGAGTATAATAGGAGGAGTAGTCCTGGGGAAAGAGAGGAGTATAATAGGAGTAGTCCTGGGGAGAGAGAGGAGTATAATAGGAAGAGTAGTCCTGAGGAGAGAGAGGAGTATAATATGAGGAGTAGTCCTGGGGAGAGAGAGGAGTATAATAGGAGGAGTAGTCCTGGGGAGAGAGAGGAGTATAATAAGAGGAGTAGTCCTGGGGAAAGAGAGGAGTATAATAGGAGGAGAGTCCTGGGGAGAGAGAGGAGTATAATAGGAGGAGTTGTCCTGGGGAGAGAGAGGAGTATAATATGAGGAGTAGTCCTGGGGAGAGAGAGCAGTATAATAGGGGGAGTAGTCCTGGGGAGAGAGGGGAGTATAATAGGAGGAGGAGTCCTGGGGAGAGAGAGGAGTATAATAGGGGGAGTAGTCCTGGGGAGAGAGAGGAGTATAATGGGAGGAGTAGTTCTGGGGAAAGAGAGGAGTATATTAGGAGAAGTAGTCCTGGGGAGAGAAAGGAGTAAAATAGGAGGAGAAGTCCTGGGGAGAGAGAGGAATATAATAGTAGGAGTTGTACTGTGGAGAGAGAGGAGTATAATAGGGGGAATAGTCTTGGGGAGAGAGAGGAATAAAATAGGGGGTGTAGTCCTGGGGAGGGAGGGGAGTATAATAGGGGGAGTAGTCTTGGGAAGAGAGAGGAGTATAATAGGGGGAGTAGTCCAGGGGAGAGAGAGGAGTATAATAGGGGAAGTAGTCCTGGGGAGAGAGAGGAATATAATAGAGGGGGTAGTCCTGGGGAGAGAGAGGAGTATAATAGGAGGAGGAGTCCAGGGGAGAAAGAGGAGTATAATAGGGGGAGTAGTCCTGGGGAGAGAGAGGAGTATAATAGTGGGAGTAGTCCTGGGGAGAGCGGGGAGTATAATAGGAGGAGAAGTCCTGGGGAGAGAGAGGAGTATAATAGTGGGAGTAGTCCTGGGAAGAGAGAGGAGTATAATAGGGGGAGTAGTCCTGGAGATAGACAGGAGTATAATAGGAGGAGTAGTCCTGGGGAGAGAGAGAAGTATAATTGGAGGAGTACTCCTGGGGAGAGAGAGGAGTATGATAGAAGTAGTCCTGGGGAGAGAGAGGAGTTTAATAGGAGGAATAGTCCTGGGGAGAGAGAGAAGTATAATTGGAGGAGTACTCCTGGGGAGAGAGAGGAGTATAATAGAAGTAGTCCTGGGGAGAGAGAGGAGTATAATAGGAGGAATAGTCCTGGGGAGAGAGAGGAGTATAATCGGAGGAGTATTCCTAGGAGAGAGAGGAGTATAATAGGAGGAGTAGTCCTGGTAAGAGAGAGGAGTATAATAGGAGGAGTAGTCCTGGGGAGAAAGAGGAGTATAATAGTAGGACTAGTCCTGTGTAGAGAGAGGAGTATAATAGGAGGAGTAGTCCTGGGGAGAGAGAGGAGTAAAATAGTGGGAGTAGTCCTGGGGAGAGCGGGGAGTATAATAGGAGGAGAAGTCCTGGGGAGAGAGAGGAGTATAATAGTGGGAGTAGTCCTGGGAAGAGAGAGGAGTATAATAGGGGGAGTAGTCCTGGAGATAGAGAGGAGTATAATAGGAGGAGTAGTCCTGGGGAGAGAGAGAAGTATAATTGGAGGAGTACTCCTGGGGAGAGAGAGGAGTAGGATAGAAGTAGTCCTGGGGAGAGAGAGGAGTTTAATAGGAGGAATAGTCCTGGGGAGAGAGAGAAGTATAATTGGAGGAGTACTCCTGGGGAGAGAGAGGAGTATAATAGAAGTAGTCCTGGGGAAAGAGAGGAGTATAATAGGAGGAATAGTCCTGGGGAGAGAGAGGAGTATAATCGGAGGAGTATTCCTAGGAGAGAGAGGAGTATAATAGGAGGAGTAGTCCTGGTAAGAGAGAGGAGTATAATAGGAGGAGTAGTCCTGGGGAGAAAGAGGAGTATAATAGTAGGACTAGTCCTGTGTAGAGAGAGGAGTATAATAGGAGGAGTAGTCCTGGGGAGAGAGAGGAGTATAATAGGGGGAGTACTCCTGGGGAGAGAGAGGAGTAAAATAGGTGGAGTAGTCCTGGGGAGAGAGGGGAGTATAATAGGGGGAGTAGTCCTGGGGAGAGAGAGGAGTATAATAGGGAGAGTAGTCCTGGGGAAAGAGAGGAGTATAATAGGGGGAGTAGTCCTGTGGAGAGAGAGGAGTATAATAGGAGGAGTAGTCCTGTGGAGAGAGAGGAGTATAATAGGAGGAGTAGTCCTGGGGAGAAAGAGGAGTATAATAGTAGGAGTAGTCCTGTGTAGAGAGAGAAGTATAATAGGGGGAGTAGTCCTGGGGAGAGAGAGAGGAGTATAATAGGGGGAGCAGTCCTGGGGCGAGAAAGGAGTATAATAGGGGGAGTAGTCCTGGGGAAAGAGAGGAGTATAATAGGGGGAGTAGTCCTGGGGAGAGAGAGGAGTATAATAGGAGGAGTAGTCCTGGGGAAAGAGAGGAGTATAATAGGGGGAGTAGTCCTGGGGAGAGAGAGGAGTATAATAGGAGGAGTAGTCCTGGGGAGAGAGAGGAGTATAATAGTAGGAGTAGTCCTGTGTAGAGAGAGAAGTATAATAGGGGGAGTAGTCCTGGGGAGAGAGAGGAGTATAATAGGGGGAATAGTCCTGGGGCGAGAGAGGAGTATAATAGGGGGAGTAATCCTGGGGAGAGAGAGGAGTATAATAGGAGGAGTAATCCTGGGGAAAGAGAGGAGTATAATAGGGGGAGTAGTCCTTGGGAGAGAGAGGAGTATAATAGGAGGAGTAGTCCTGGGGAGAGAGAGGAGTATAATAGGAGGAGTAGTCCTGGGGAGAGAGATGAGTATGATAGAAGATGTAGTCCTGGGGAGAGAGAGGAGTATATTAGGAGAAGTAGTCCTGGGGAGAGAGAGGAGTATAATAGGAGGAGAGGTCCTGGGGAGAGCGAGGAGTATAATAGGAGAAGTAGTCCTGGGGAGAGCGAGGAGTAGTCTGGGGGAGAGAGAGGAGTATAATAGGAGGAGTACTCCTGGGGAAAGAGAGGAGTATAATAGGAGGAGTAGTCCTGGGGAGAGAGAGGAGTATAATAGGAGAAGTTGTCCTGGGGAGAGAGAGGAGTATAATAGGAGAAGTAGTCCTGGGGAGAGAGAGGAGTATAATAGGGGGAGTAGTCCTGGGGAGAGAGGGGAGTATAATAGGAGGAGGAGTCCTGGGGAGAGAGAGGAGTATAATAGGGGGAGTAGTCCTGGGAAGAGAGAGGAGTATAATGGGAGGAGTAGTCCTGGGGAGAGAGAGGAGTATAATAGGAGAAGTAGTCCTGGGGAGAGAGAGGAGTAAAATAGGAGAAGTCCTGGGGAGAGAGAGGAATATAATAGTAGGAGTTGTTCTGTGGAGAGAGAGGAGTATAATAGGGGGAATAGTCTTGGGGAGAGAAAGGAATAAAATATGGGGAGTAGTCCTGGGGAGAGAGAAGAGTATAATAGGGGGAGTAGTCTTGGGAAAAGAGAGGAGTATAATAGGGGGAGTAGTCCAGGGGAGAGAGAGGAGTATAATAGGGGAAGTAGTCCTGAGGAAAGAGAGGAGTATAATAGGGGGAGTAGTCCTGTGGAGAGAGAGGAGTATAATAGGAGGAGTAGTCCTGGGGAGAGAGAGGAGTATAATAGGAGGAGTAGTCCTGGTAAGAGAGAGGAGTATAATAGGAGGAGTAGTCCTGGGGAGAAAGAGGAGTATAATAGTAGGAGTAGTCCTGTGTAGAGAGAGAAGTATAATAGGGGAAGTAGTCCTGGGGAGAGAGAGGAGTATAATAGGGGGAGTAGTCCTGGGGCGAGAAAGGAGTATAATAGGGGGAGTAGTCCTGGGGAAAGAGAGGAGTTTAATAGGGGGAGTAGTCCTGGGGAGAGAGAGGAGTATAATAGGAGGAGTAGCCCTGGGGAGAGAGAGAAGTATAATTGGAGGAGTACTCCTGGGGAGAGAGAGGAGTATAATAGAAGTAGTCCTGGGGAGAGAGAGGAGTATAATAGGAGGAATAGTCCTGGGGAGAGAGAGGAGTATAATCGGAGGAGTATTCCTGGGGGAGAGAGGAGTATAATAGGAGGAGTAGTCCTGGGGAGAGAGAGAAGTATAATTGGAGGAGTACTCCTGGGGAGAGAGAGGAGTATAATAGAAGTAGTCCTGGGGAGAGAGAGAAGTATAATAGGAGGAATAGTCCTGGGGAGTAAGAGGAGTATAATAGGAGGAGTATTCCTGGGGAGAGAGAGGAGTATAATAGGAGGAGTAGTCCTGGTAAGAGAGAGGGGTATAATAGGAGGAGTAGTCCTGGGAAGAAAGAGGAGTATAATACTAGGAGTAGTCCTGTGTAGAGAGAGGAGTATAATAGGAGGAGTAGTCCTGGGGAGAGAGAGGAGTATAATAGGGGGAGTACTCCTGGGGAGAGAGAGGAGTATAATAGGTGGAGTAGTCCTGGAGAGAAAGGGGAGTATAATAGGGGGAGTAGTCCTGGGGAGAGAGAGGAGTATAATAGTGGGAGTAGTCCTGGGGAAAGAGAGGAGTATAATAGGAGGAGTAGTCCTGGGGAGAGAGAGGAGTATAATAGGAGGAGTAGTCCTGGTAAGAGAGAGGAGTATAATAAGAGGAGTAGTCCTGGGGAGAAAGAGGAGTATAATAGTAGGAGTAGTCCTGTGTAGAGAAAGGAGTATAATAGGAGGAGCAGTCCTGAGGAGAGAGAGGAGTATAATAGGGGGAGTACTCCTGGGGAGAGAGAGGAGTATAATAGGTGGAGTAGTCCTGGGGAGAGAGGGGAGTATAATAGGGGGAGTAGTCCTGGGGAGAGAGAGGAGTATAATAGGGGGAGTAGTCCTGGGGAAAGAGAGGAGTATAATAGGGGGAGTAGTCCTGGGGAGAGAGAGGAGTATAATAGGAGGAGTAGTCCTGGGGAGAGAGAGGAGTATCATAGGGGGAGTAGTCCTGGGAGAGAGAGGAATATAATAGGGGGAGTAGTAGTAGGAAGAGAGAGTAGTATAATAGGGGGAGTAGTACTAGGAAGAGAGAGGAGTATAATAGGGGGAGTAGTCCTGGGGGGGAGAGGAGGATAATAGAGGGAGTAGTCCTGGGGAGAGAGAGGAGGATAATAGGAGGAGTAGTCCTGGTGTGGGGGGAGAGGCGGATTATAGGAGTAGTCGACCTGGGGAGAGAGGTGTATAGTAGGAGGAGTAGTCCTGGGGGAAGAGGCGTATAGTAGGATGAGTAGTCCTGGGGGGAGAGGCGTATAGTATAAGGAGTAGTCCTGGGGAGAGAGGCGTATAGTAGGAGGAGTAGTCCTGGGGAGAGAGGCATATTGTAGGAGGAGTAGTCCTGGGGAGAGAGGTGTCTAGTAGGAGGAGTAGTCCTGGGGTTGAGGCGTCCAGTAGGAGGAGTAATCCTGGGGAGAGAGAGGAGTATAATAGGAGACGTAGCCCTGGGGAAAGGGAGGAGTAGTCCTGGGGAGAGAAAGGAGTATAATAGGAGGAGGAGTCCTGGAGAAAGAGAGGAGTAGTCCTGGGGTGGGGGGGAGAGGCGGAATATAGGAGTAGTCATCCTGGGGAGAGAGATGTATAGTAGGAGGAGTAGTCCTGGGGGAAGAGGCGTATAGTAGGATGAGTTGTCCTGGGGGGAGAGGCGTATAGTAGGAGGAGTAGTCCTGGGGAGAGAGGCGTATAGTAGGAGGAGTAGTCCTGGGGAGAGAGGCATATTGTAGGAGGAGTAGTCCTGGGGAGAGAGGTGTCTAGTAGGAGGAGAAGTCCTGGGGGTGAGGCGTCCAGTAGGAGGAGTAATCCTGGGGGGTTAGGAGTCTAGTAGGAGGAGTAGTCCTGGGGAGAGAGAGGAGTATAATAGGAGGAGTAGTCCGGGGGAGAGAGAGGAGTATAAAAGGAGGAGTAGTCCTGGAGAAAGAGAGGAGTATAATAGGAGGAGTAGTCCTGGGGAGATAGAGGAGTATAATAGGTGGAGTAGCCCTGGGGAGAGAGAGAAGTATAATAGGAGGAGTAGTCCTGGGGAGAGAGAGGAGTATAATAGGAGGAGGAGTCTTGTGTAGAGAGAGGAGTATAATATGGGGAGTAGTCCTGGGAAAAGAGAGGAGTATAATAGGGGGAGTAGTCCTGGGGAGAGAGGGGAGTATAATAGGGGGAGTAGTCCTGGGGAGAGAGGCGTAAAGTAGGAGGAGTAGTCCTGGGGAGAGAGGCATATTGTAGGAGGAGTAGTCCTGAGGAGAGAGGCGTAAAGTAGGAGGAGTAGTCCTGGGGAGAGAGGCATATTGTAGGAGGAGTAGTCCTGGGGAGAGAGGTGTATAGTAGGAGGAGTAGTCCTGGGGGAAGAGGCGTATAGTAGGATGAGTAGTCCTGGGGGGAGAGGCGTATAGTAGGAAGAGTAGTCCTGGGGAGAGAGGCAAATAGTAGGAGGAGTAGTCCTGGGGAGAGAGGCATATTGTAGGAGGAGTAGTCCTGGGGAGAGAGGTGTCTAGTAGGAGGAGTAGTCCTGGGGGTGAGGCGTCCAGTAGGAGGAGTAGTCCTGGGGGGTTAGGAGTCTAGTAGGAGGAGTAGTCCTGGGGAGAGGGAGGAGTATAATAGGAGGAGTAGTCCTGGGGAGAGAGAGGAGTATAACAGGAGGAGTAGTCCTGGAGAAAGAGAGGAGTATAATAGGAGGAGTAGTCCTGGGGAGATAGAGGAGTATAATAGGGGGAGTAGCCCTGGGGAGAGAGAGGAGTATAATAGGAGGAGTAGTCCTGGGGAGAGAGAGGAGTATAATAGGGGGAGTAGTCCTGGGGAGAGAGAGGAGTATAATAGGAGTAGGAGTCCTGTGTGGAGAGAGGAGTATAATAGGGGGAGTAGTCCTGGGAAAAGAGAGGAGTATAATAGGAGGAGTAGTCCTGGGGAGAGAGGGGAGTATAATAGGGGGAGTAGTCCTGGGGAGAGAGAGGAATATAATAGGGGGAGTAGTCCTTGGAAAAGAGAGGAGTATAATAGGGGGAGTAGTCCTGGGGAGAGAGAGGAGTATAATAGGAGGAGTAGTCCTGAAGAGAGAGAGAGGAGTATAATAGGAGGAGGAGTCCTGGGAAGAGAGAGGAGTATAATAGGGGAAGTAGTCCTGGGGAGAGCGAGGAGTATAATAGGAGAAGTAGTCCTGGGGAGAGCGAGGAGTAGTCCGGGGGTGAGAGAGGAGTATAATAGGAGGAGTACTCCTGGGGAAAGAGAGGAGTATAATAGGAGGAGAAGTCCTGGGGAGAGAGAGGAGTATAATAGGAGAAGTAGTCCTGGGGAGAGAAATGAGTATGATAGACAAAGTAGTCCGGGGAAGAGAGAGGAGTATAATAGGGGGAGTAGTACTAGGAAGAGAGAGGAGTATAATAGGGGGAGTAGTCCTGGGGGGGAGAGGAGGATAATAGGGGGAGAAGTCCTGGGGAGAGAGAGGAGGATAATAGAAGGAGTAGTCCTGTGTAGAGAGAGAAGTATAATGGGGGGAGTAGTCCTGTGGAGAGAGAGGAGTATAATAGGGGGAAAAGTCCTGGGCCGAGAGAAGAGTATAATAGGGGGAGTAATCCTTGGGAGAGAGAGGAGTATAATAGGGGGAGTAGTCCTGGGGAGAGAGAGGAGTATCATAGGGGGAGTAGTCCTGGGGAGAGAGAGGAGTATCATAGGGGGAGTAGTCCTGGGAGAGAGAGGAATATAATAGGGGTAGTAGTAGTAGAAAGAGAGAGGAGTATAATAGGGGGAGTAGTACTAGGAAGAGAGAGGAGTATAATAGGGGGAGTAGTTCTGGGAAAAGAGAGGAGTATAATAGGGGGAGTAATCCTGGGGAGAGAGAGGAGGATAATAGGAGAAGTAGTCCTGTGTAGAGAGATAAGTATAATAGGGGGAGTAGTCCTGGGGAAAGAGAGGAGTATAATAGGGGGAAAAGACCTGGGCCGAGAGAAGAGTATAATAGGGGGAGTAATCCTGGGGAGAGAGAGGAGTATAATAGGAGGAGTAGTCCTGGGGAAAGAGAGGAGTATAATAGGGGGAGTAGTCCTGGGGAGAGAGAGGAGTATAATAGGAGGAGTAGTCCTGGGGAGAGCGAGGAGTAGTCCGGGGGAGAGAGAGGAGTATAATAGGAGGAATACTCCTGGGGAAAGAGAGGAGTATAATAGGAGGAGAAGTCCTGGGGAGAGAGAGGAGTATAATAGGAGGAGTAGTCCTGGGGAGAGAGATGAGTATAATAGAAGGAGTAGTCCGGGGGAGAGAGAGGAGTATAATGGGAGGAGTAGTCCTGGGGAGAGAGAGGAGTATATTAGGAGAAGTAGTCCTTGGGAAAGAGAAGAGTATAATAGGAGGAGAAGTCCTGGGGAGAGAGAGAAATATAATAGTAGGAGTTGTTCTGTGGAGAGAGAGGAGTATATCAGGGGGAATAGTCTTGGGGAGAGAGAGGAGTAAAATAGGGCGAGTAGTCCTTGGGAGAGAGGAGAGTATAATAGGGGGAGTAGTCCAGGGGAGAGAGAGGAGTATAATAGGGGGAGTAGTCCAGGGGAGAGAGAGGAGTATAATAGGGGGAGTAGTCCTGGGGAGAGAGAGGAGTATAATA
The DNA here is from genome assembly GCF_048569485.1 of Anomaloglossus baeobatrachus. NCBI lineage: Eukaryota > Metazoa > Chordata > Amphibia > Anura > Aromobatidae > Anomaloglossus > Anomaloglossus baeobatrachus. The sequence goes on from NC_134355.1 coordinate 238,549,491, forward strand.
GGGGGAGTAGTCCTGGGGAGAGAGAGGAGTATCATAGGGGGAGTAGTCCTGGGGAGAGAGAGGAGTATCATAGGGGGAGTAGTCCTGGGGGAGAGAGGAATATAATAGGGGTAGTAGTAGTAGAAAGAGAGAGGAGTATAATAGGGGGAGTAGTACAAGGAAGAGAGAGGAGTATAATGGGGGGAGTAGTCCTTGGGAGAGAGAGGAGGATAATAGGGGGAGTAGTCCTTGGGAGAGAGAGGAGGATAATAGGTGGAGTAGTCCTGGGGTGGGGGGAGAGGCGGAATATAGGAGTAGTCGTCCTGGGGAGAGAGGTGTATAGTAGGAGGAGTAGTCCTGGGGGAAGAGGCGTATAGTAGGATGAGTAGTCCTGGGGGGAGAGGCGTATAGTAGTAGGAGTAGTCCTGGGGAGAGAGGCGTATAGTAGGAGGAGTAGTCCTGGGGAGAGAGGCATATTGTAGGAGGAGTAGTCCTGGGGAGAGATTTGTCTAGTAGGAGGAGTAGTCCTGAGGGTGAGGCGTCCAGTAGGAGGAGTAGTCCTGGGGGGTTAGGAGTCTAGTATGAGGAGTAGTCCTCGGGAGAGAGAGGAGTATAATAGGAGAAGTAGCCCTGGGGAAAGGGAGGAGTAGTCCTGGGGAGAGAGAGGAGTATAATAGGAGGAGGAGTCCTGGAGAAAGAGAGGAGTATAATAGGAGGAGTAGTCCTGGGGAGAGAGAGGATTATAATAGAGGGAGTAGTACTAGGAAGAGAGAGGAGTATAATAGGGTGAGTAGTCTTGGGGGGAGAGAGGAGGATAATAGGGGGAGTAGTCCTGGGGAGAGAGAGGAGGATAATAGGAGGAGTAGTCCTGGGGGGAGAGAGGAGGATAATAGAGGGAGTAGTCCTGGGGAGAGAGAGGAGGATAATAGGAGGAGTAGTCCTGGGGTGGGGGGAGAGGCGGATTATAGGAGTAGTCGTCCTAGGGAGAGAGATGTATAGTAGGAGGAGTAGTCCTGGGGGAGGAAGAGGCGTATACTAGGATGAGTAGTCCTGGGGGGAGAGGCGTATAGTAGGAGAAGTAGTCCTGGGGAAAGAGGCGTATAGTAGGAGGAGTAGTCCTGGGGAGAGAGGCATATTGTAGGAGGAGTAGTTCTGGGGAGAGAGGTGTCTAGTAGGAGGAGTAGTCCTGGGGGTGAGGCGTCCAGTAGGAGGAGTATTCCTGGGGGTTAGGAGTCTAGTAGGAGGAGTAGTCCTGGGGAGAGAGAGGAGTATAATAGGAGGAGTAGTCCTGGGGAGAGAGAGGAGTATAATAGGAGGAATAGTCCTGGAGAAAGAGAGGAGTATATAGGAGGAGTAGCCCTGGGGAGATAGAGGAGTATAATAGGGGGAGTAGTCCTGGGGAGAGAGAGCAGTATAATAGGTTGAGTAGTCCTGGGGAGAGAGGGGAGAATAATAAGGGGAGTAGTTCTGGGGAAAGAGAGGAGTATAATAGGGGGAGTAGTCCTGGGGAAAGAGAGGAGTATAATAGGGGGAGTAGTCCTGGGGAGAGAGAGGAGTATAAAAGGAGGAGTAGTCCTGGGGAGAGAGAGGAGTATAATAGTAGGAGTAGTCCTGTGTAGAGAGAGAATTATAATAAGGGGAGTAGTCCTGGGGAGAGAGAGGAGTATAATAGGAGGAGTAGTCCTGGGGCGAGAGAGGAGTATAATAGGGGGAGTAATCCTGGGCAGAGAGAGGACTATAAAAGGAGGAGTAGTCCTGGGGAAAGAGAGGAGAATAATAGGGAGAGTAGTCCTGGCGAGAGAGAGGAGTATAATAGGGGGAGTAGTCCTGGGGAGAGAGAGGAGTATAATAGGAGGAGTAGTCCTGGGGAGAGAGAGGAGTATAATAGGAGGAGTAGTCCTGGGGAGAGCGAGGAGTATAATAGGAGAAGTAGTCCAAGGGAGAGCGAGGAGTAGTCCGGGGGATAGAGAGGAGTATAATAGGAGGAGTACTCCTGCGGAAAGAAAGGAGTATAATAGGAGGAGAAGTCCTGGGGAGAGAGTGGAGTGTAATAGGAGGAGTAGTCCTGGGGAGAGAGATGAGTATGAAAGAAGGAGTAGTCCGGGGGAGAGAGAGGAGTATAATGGGAGGAGTAGTCCTGGGGAGAGAGAGGAGTATATTAGGAGAAGTAGTCCTGGGGAGAGAGAGGAGTATAATAGGAGGAGAAGTCCTGGGGAGAGAGAGAAGTATAATAGGGAGAGTCGTCCTGGGGAGAGATAGAAATATAATAGTAGGAGTTGTTCTGTGGAGAGAGAGGAGTATAATAGGGGGAATAGTCTTGGGGAGAGAGAGGAGTAAAATAGGGGGAGTAGTCATGGGGAGAGAGGAGAGTATAATAGGGGGAGTAGTCCAGGGGAGAGAGGAGTATAATAGGGGGAATAGTCCAGTGGAGAGAGAGGAGTATAATAGGGGGAGTAGTCCTGGGGAGAGAGAGGAGTATAATAGGGGGAGTAGTCCTGAAGAGAGAGAGGAATATCATAGGGGGAGTAGTCCTGGGAGAGAGAGGAATATAATAGGGGTAGTAGTAGTAGTAGAAAGAGAGAGGAGTATAATAGGGGGAGTAGTACTAGGAAGAGAGAGGAGTATAATAGGGGGAGTAGTCCTGGGGGGGAGAGGAGGATAATAGGGGGAGAAGTCCTGGGGAGAGAGAGGAGGATAATAGGAGGAGTAGTCCTGTGTAGAGAGAGAAGTATAATAGGGGGAGTAGTCCTGGGGAGAGAGAGGAGTATAATAGGGGGAAAAGTCCTGGGCCGAGAGAAGAGTATAATAGGGGGAGTAATCCTGGGGAGAGAGAGGAGTATAATAGAGGGAGTAGTCCAGGGGAGAGAGAGGAGTATCATAAGGGGAGTAGTCCTGGGGAGAGAGAGGAGTATCATAGGGGGAGTAGTCCTGGGAGAGAGAGGAATATAATAGGGGTAGTAGTAGTAGAAAGAGAGGGGAGTATAATAGGGGGAGTAGTACTAGAAAGAGAGAGGAGTATAATAGGGGGAGTAGTCCTGGGAACAGAGAGGAGTATAATAGGGGGAGTAGTCCTGGGGAGAAAGAGGAGGATAATAGGAGGAGTAGTCCTGTGTAGAGAGAGAAGTATAATAGGGGGAGTAGTCCTGGGGAAAGAGAGGAGTATAATAGGGGGAAAAGTCCTGGGCCGAGAGAAGAGTATAATAAGGGGAGTAATCCTGGGGAGAGAGAGAAGTATAATAGGAGGAGTAGTCCTGGGGAAAGAGAGGAGTATAATAGGGGGAGTAGTCCTGGGGAGAGAGAGGAGTATAATAGGAGGAGTAGTCCTGAAGAGAGAGAGAGGAGTATAAAAGGAAGAGGAGTCCTGGAAAGAGAGAGGAGTATAATGGCGGGAGAAGTCCTGAGGAGAGCGAGGAGTATAATAGGAGAAGTACTCCTGGGGAAAGAGAGGAGTATAATAGGAGGAGAAGTCCTGGGGAGAGAGAGGAGTATAATAGGGGGAGTAGTACTAGGAAGGGAGAGGAGTATAATAGGGAGAGTAGTCCTGGGGAGAGAGAGGAGTATAATAGGAGGAGTAGTCCTGGGGAGAGAGAGGAGTATAATAGGGGGAGTAGTACTAGGAAGGGAGAGGAGTATAATAGGGAGAGTAGTCCTGGGGAGAGAGAGGAGTATAATAGGGGGAGTAGTCTTGGGGGGAGAGAGGAGGATAATAGGGGGAGTAGTCCTGGGGAGAGAGAGGAGGATAATAGGAGGAGTAGTCCTGGGGGGATTGAGGAGGATAATAGGGGGAGTAGTGCTGGGGAGAGAGAGGAGGATAATAGGAGGAGTAGTCCTGGGGTGGGGGGAGAGGCGGATTATAGGAGTAGTCGTCCTGGGGAGAGCGATGTATAGTAGGAGGAGTAGTCCTGGGGGAAGAGGCGTATAGTAGGATGAGTAGTCCTGGGGGGAGAGGCGTATAGTAGGAGGAGTAGTCCAGGGGAGAGAGGCGTATAGTAGGAGGAGTAGTCCTGGGGAGAGAGGCTTATTGTAGGAGGAGTAGTCCTGGGGAGAGAGGTGTCTAGTAGGAGGAGTAGTCCTGGGGGTGAGGCGTCCAGCAGGAGGAGTAGTCCTGGGGGGATAGAAGTCTAGTAGGAGGAGTAGTCCTGGGGAGAGAGAGGAGTATAATAGGAGGAGTAGTCCTGGGGAGAGAGAGGAGTATAACAGGAGGAGTAGTCCTGGAGAAAGAGAGGAGTATAATAGGATGAGTAGTCCTGGGGAGATAGAGGAGTATAATAGGGGGAGTAGCCCTGGGGAGAGAGAGAGGAGGATAATAGGAGGAGTAGTGCTGGGGAGAGAGAGGAGTATAATAGGAGGAGTAGTCCTGGGGAGAGAGAGGAGTATAATAGGAGGAGTAGTCCTGAAGAGAGAGAGAGGAGTATAATAGGAGGAGGAGTCCTGGGAAGTAAGAGGAGTATAATAGGAGTAGTAGTCCTGTGGAGAGCGAGGAGTATAATAGGAGAAGTAGTCCTGGGGAGAGCGAGGAGTAGTCCGGGGGAGAGAGAGGAGTATAATAGGAGGAGTACTCCTGGGGAAAGAGAGGAGTATAATAGGAGGAGAAGTCCTGGGGAGAGAGAGGAGTATAGGAGTAGTAGTACTGGGGAGAGAGAGGAGTATAATAGGAGGAGTAGTCCTGGGGAGATAGAGGAGTATAATAGGGGGAGTAGCCCTGGGGAGAGAGAGGAGTATAATAGGAGGAGAAGTCCTGGGGAGAGAGAGGAGTATAATAGGGGGAGTAGTCCTGGGGAGAGAGAGGAGTATAATAGGAGGAGGAGTCCTGGGGAGAGAGGTGTCTAGTAGGAGGAGTAGTCCTGGGGGTGAGGCGTCCAGTAGGAGGAGTAGTCCTGGGGGGTTAGGAGTCTAGTAGGAGGAGTAATCCTGGGGAGAGAAAGGAGTATAATAGGAGAAGTAGCCCTGGGGAAAGGGAGGAGTAGTCCTGGGGAGAGAGAGGAGTATAATAGGAGGAGGAGTCCTGGAGAAAGAGAGGAGTATAATAGGAGGAGTAGTCTTGGGGAGAGAGAGGAGTATAATAGGGGGAGTAGTACTAGGAAGAGAGAGGAGTATAATAGGGAGAGTAGTCCTGGGGAGAGAGAGGAGTATAATAGGGGGAGTAGTCTTGGGGGGAGAGAGGAGGATAATAGGGGGAGTAGTCCTGGGGAGAGAGAGGAGGATAATAGGAGGAGTAGTCCTGGGGGGAGAGAGGAGGATAATAGGGGGAGTAGTCCTGGGGAGAGAGAGGAGGATAATAGGAGGAGTAGTCCTGGGGTGGGGGGAGAGGCGGATTATAGGAGTAGTCGTCCTGGGGAGAGCGATGTATAGTAGGAGGAGTAGTCCTGGGGGAAGAGGCGTATAGTAGGATGAGTAGTCCTTGGGGGAGAGGCGTATAGTAGGAGGAGTAGTCCAGGGGAGGGAGGCGTATAGTAGGAGGAGTAGTCCTGGGGAGAGAGGCATATTGTAGGAGGAGTAGTCCTGGGGAGAGAGGTGTCTAGTAGGAGGAGTAGTCCTGGGGGTGAGGCGTCCAGTAGGAGGAGTAGTCCTGGGGGGTTAGGAGTCTAGTAGGAAGAGTAGTCCTGGGGAGAGAGAGGAGTATAATAGGAGTAGTAGTCCTGGGGAGAGAGAGGAGTATAACAGGAGGAGTAGTCCTGGAGAAAGAGAGGAGTATAATAGGAGGAGTAGTCCTGGGGAGATAGAGGAGTATAATAGGGGGAGTAGCCCTGGGGAGAGAGAGAGGAGTATAATAGGAGGAGTAGTCCTTGGTTGAGAGAGGAGTATAATAGGAGGAGTAGTCCTGGGGAGAGAGAGGAGTATAATAGGAGGAGTAGTCCTGAAGAGAGAGAGAGGAGTATATTAGGAGGAGGAGTCCTGGGAAGAGAGAGGAGTATAATAGGAGGAGTAGTCCTGTGGAGAGCGAGGAGTATAATAGGAGAAGTAGTCCTGGGGAGAGCGAGGAGTAGTCCGGGGGAGAGAGAGGAGTATAATAGGAGGAGTACTCCTGGGGAAAGAGAGGAGTATAATAGGAGGAGAAGTCCTGGGGAGAGAGAGGAGTATAGGAGGAGTAGTCCTGGGGAGAGAGAGGAGTATAATAGGAGGAGTAGTCATGGGGAGATAGAGGAGTATAATAGGGGGAGTAGCCCTGGGGAGAGAGAGGAGTATAATAGGAGGAGTAGTCCTGGGGAGAGAGAGGAGTATAATAGGGGGAGTAGTCCTGGGGAGAGAGAGGAGTATAATAGGAGGAGGAGTCCTGGAGAAAGAGAGGAGTATAATAGGAGGAGTAGTCCTGGGGAGATAGAGGAGTATAATAAGGGGAGTAGTCCTGGGGAGAGAGAGGAGTATAATAGGAGGAGTAGTCCTGGGGAGAGAGAGGAATATAATAGGGGGAGTAGTCCTGGGAAAAGAGAGGAGTATAATAGGGGGAGTAGTCCTGGGGAGAGAGAGGAGTATAATAGGAGGAGTAGTCCTGAAGAGAGAGAGAGGAGTATAATAGGAGGAGGAGTCCTGGGGAGAGAGAGGAGTATAATAGGAGGAGGAGTCCTGTGTAGAGAGAGGAGTATAATAGGGGGAGTAGTCCTGGGAAAAGAGAGGAGTATAATAGGGCGAGTAGTCCTGGGGAGAGAGGGGAGTATAATAGGGGGAGTAGTCCTGGGGAGAGAGAGGAGTATAATAAGAGGACTAGTCCTGTATAGAGAGAGAAGTATAATCGGGGGAGTAGTCCTGGGGAGAGAGAGGAGTGTAATAGGGGGAAAAGTCCTGGGCCGAGAGAAGAGTATAATAGGGGGAGTAATCCTGGGGAGAGAGAGGAGTATAATAGCAGGAGTAGTCCTGGGGAAAGAGAGGAGTATAATAGGGGGAGTAGTCCTGGGAAGAGAGAGGAGTATAATAGGAGGAGTAGTCCTGAAGAGAGCGAGAGGAGTATAATAGGAGGAGGAGTCCTGGGAAGAGAGAGGAGTATAATAGGAGGAGTAGTCCTGGGGAGAGCGAGGAGTATAATAGGAGAAGTAGTCCTGGGAAGAGCGAGGAGTAGTCCGGGGGAGAGAGAGGAGAATAATAGGAGTACTCCTGGGGAAAGAGAGGAGTATAATACGAGGAGAAGTCCTGGGGAGAGAGAGGAGTATAGGAGGAGTAGTCCTGGGGAGAGAGAGGAGAATAATAGGAGGAGAAGCCTGGGGAGAGAGATGAGAATGATAGAAGGAGTAGTCCGGGGGAGAGAGAGGAGTATAATGGGAGGAGTAGTCCTGGGGAGAGAGAGGAGTATATTAGGAGAAGTAGTCCTGGGGAGAGAGAGGAGTATAATAGGAGGAGAAGTCCTGGGGAGAGAGAGGAGTATAATAGGGAGAGTCGTCCTGGGGGGAGAGAGGAATATAATAGTAGGAGTTGTTCTGTGGAGAGAGATGAGTATAATAGGGGGAATAGTCTTGGGGAGAGAGAGGAGTAAAATAGGGGGAGTAGTCCTGGGGAGAGAGGAGAGTATAATAGGGGGAGTAGTCCAGGGGAGAGAGAGGAGTATAACAGGGGGAGTAGTCCAGGGGAGAGAGAGGAGTATAATAGGGGGAGTAGTCCTGGGGAGAGAGAGGAGTATCATAGGGGGAGTAGTCCTGGGAGAGAGAAGAATATAATATGGGGAGTAGTAGTAGGAAGAGAGAGGAGTATAATAGGGGGAGTAGTACTAGGAAGAGAGAGGAGTATAATAGGGGGAGTAGTCCTGGGGAGAGAGAGGAGGATAATAGGAGGAGTCGTCCTGGGGTGGGGGGAGAGGCGGATTATAGGAGTAGTCGTCCTGGGGAGAGAGGTGTATAGTAGGAGGAGTAGTCCTGGGGGAAGAGGCGTATAGTAGGATGAGTAGTCCTGGGGGGAGAGGCGTATAGTAGGAGGAGTAGTCCTGGGGAGAGAGGCGTATAGTAGGAGGAGTAGTCCTTGGGAGAGAGGCATATTGTAGGAGGAGTAGTCCTGGGGAGAGAGGTGTCTAGTAGGAGGAGTAGTCCTGGGGGTGAGGCGTCCAGTAGGAGGAGTAGTCCTGGGGGGTAGGAGTCTAGTAGGAGGAGTTTTCCTGGGGAGAGAGAGGAGTATAATAGGAGAAGTAGCCCTGGGGAAAGGGAGGAGTAGTCCTGGGGAGAGAGAGGAGTATAATAGGAGGAGGAGTCCTGGAGAAAGAGAGGAGTATAATAGGAGGAGTAGTCCTGGGGAGAGAGAGGAGTATAATAGGGGGAGTAGTACTAGGAAGAGAGAGGAGTATAATAGGGAGAGTAATCATGGGGAGCGAGAGGAGTATATTAGGGTGAGTAGTCTTGGGGGGAGAGAGGAGGATAATAGGGGGAGTAGTCCTGGGGAGAGAGAGGAGGATAATAGGAAGAGTAGTCCTGGGGGGAGAGAGGAGGATAATAGGTGGAGTAGTCCTAGGCAGAGAGAGGAGGATAATAGGAGGAGTAGTCCTGGGGTGGGGGGAGAGGCGGATTATAGGAGTAGTCGTCCTGGGGAGAGAGATGTATAGTAGGAGGAGTAGTCCTGGGGGAGGAAGAGGCGTATAGTAGGATGAGTAGTCCTGGGGGGAGAGGCGTATAGTAGGAAGAGTAGTCCTGGGGAGAGAGGCGTATAGTAGGAGGAGTAGTCCTGGGGAGAGAGGCATATTGTAGGAGGAGTTGTCCTGGGCAGAGAGGTGTCTAGTAGGAGGAGTAGTCCTGGGGGTGAGACGTCCAGTAGGAGGAGTAGTCCTGGGGGTTAGGAGTCTAATAGGAGGAGGAGTCCTGGGGAGAGAAAGGAGTATAATAGGAGGAGTAGTCCTGGGGAGAGAGAGGAGTATAATAGAAGGAGTAGTCCTGGAAAAAGAGAGGAGTATAATAGGAGGAGTAGTCCTGGGGAGATAGAGGAGTGTAATAGGGGGAGTAGCCCTGGGGAGAGAGAGGAGTATAATAGGAGGAGTAGTCCTGGGGAGAGAGAGGAGTATAATAGAGGGAGTAGTCATGGGGAGAGAGAGGAGTATAATAGGAGGAGGAGTCCTGTGTAGAAAGAGGAGTATAATAGGGGGAGAAGTCCTGGGGAGAGAGAGGAGTATAATAGGGGGAGTATTCCTGGGGAGAGCGAGGAATATAACAGGGGGAGTAGTCCTGGGAAATGAGAGGAGTATAATAGGGGGAGTAGTCCTGGGGAGAGAGAGGAGTATAATAGGAGGAGTAGTCCTGTGTAGAGAGAGAAATATAATAGGTGGAGTAGTCCTGGGGAGAGAGGGGAGTATAATAGGGGGAGTAGTCCTGGGGAGAGAGAGGAGTATAATAGGGGGAGTAGTCCTGGGGAAAGAGAGGAGTATAATAGGGGGAGTAGTCCTGGGGAGAGAGAGGAGTATAATAGGAGGAGTAGTCCTGGGGAGAGAGAGGAGTATCATAGGGGGAGTAGTCCTGGGAGAGAGAGGAATATAATAGGGGGAGTAGTAGTAGGAAGAGAGAGGAGTATAATAGGGGGAGTAGTACTAGGAAGAGAGAGGAGTATAATAGGGGGAGTAGTCCTGGGGGGGAGAGGAGGATAATAGAGGGAGTAGTCCTGGGGAGAGAGAGGAGGATAATAGGAGGAGTAGTCCTGGTGTGGGGGGAGAGGCGGATTATAGGAGTAGTCGTCCTGGGGAGAGAGGTGTATAGTAGGAGGAGTAGTCCTGGGGGAAGAGGCGTATAGTAGGATGAGTAGTCCTGGGGGGAGAGGCGTATAGTACAAGGAGTAGTCCTGGGGAGAGAGGCGTATAGTAGGAGGAGTAGTCCTGGGGAGAGAGGCATATTGTAGGAGGAGTAGTCCTGGGGAGAGAGGTGTCTAGTAGGAGGAGTAGTCCTGGGGTTGAGGCGTCCAGTAGGAGGAGTAATCCTGGGGAGAGAGAGGAGTATAATAGGAGACGTAGCCCTGGGGAAAGGGAGGAGTAGTCCTGGGGAGAGAAAGGAGTATAATAGGAGGAGGAGTCCTGGAGAAAGAGAGGAGTAGTCCTGGGGTGGGGGGGAGAGGCGGAATATAGGAGTAGTCATCCTGGGGAAAGAGATGTATAGTAGGAGGAGTAGTCCTGGGGGAAGAGGCGTATAGTAGGATGAGTTGTCCTGGGGGGAGAGGCGTATAGTAGGAGGAGTAGTCCTGGGGAGAGAGGCGTATAGTAGGAGGAGTAGTCCTGGGGAGAGAGGCATATTGTAGGAGGAGTAGTCCTGGGGAGAGAGGTGTCTAGTAGGAGGAGAAGTCCTGGGGGTGAGGCGTCCAGTAGGAGGAGTAATCCTGGGGGGTTAGGAGTCTAGTAGGAGGAGTAGTCCTGGGGAGAGAGAGGAGTATAATAGGAGGAGTAGTCCGGGGGAGAGAGAGGAGTATAACAGGAGGAGTAGTCCTGGAGAAAGAGAGGAGTATAATAGGAGGAGTAGTCCTGGGGAGATAGAGGAGTATAATAGGTGGAGTAGCCCTGGGGAGAGAGAGGAGTATAATAGGAGGAGTAGTCCTGGGGAGAGAGAGGAGTATAATAGGGGGAGTAGTCCTGGGGAGAGAGAGGAGTATAATAGGAGGAGGAGTCTTGTGTAGAGAGAGGAGTATAATAGGGGGAGTAGTCCTGGGAAAAGAGAGGAGTATAATAGGGGGAGTAGTCCTGGGGAGAGAGGGGAGTATAATAGGGGGAGTAGTCCTGGGGAGAGAGGCGTAAAGTAGGAGGAGTAGTCCTGGGGAGAGAGGCATATTGTAGGAGGAGTAGTCCTGGGGAGAGAGGTGTATAGTAGGAGGAGTAGTCCTGGGGGAAGAGGCGTATAGTAGGATGAGTAGTCCTGGGGGGAGAGGCGTATAGTAGGAAGAGTAGTCCTGGGGAGAGAGGCAAATAGTAGGAGGAGTAGTCCTGGGGAGAGAGGCATATTGTAGGAGGAGTAGTCCTGGGGAGAGAGGTGTCTAGTAGGAGGAGTAGTCCTGGGGGTGAGGCGTCCAGTAGGAGGAGTAGTCCTGGGGGGTTAGGAGTCTAGTAGGAGGAGTAGTCCTGGGGAGAGGGAGGAGTATAATAGGAGGAGTAGTCCTGGGGAGAGAGAGGAGTATAACAGGAGGAGTAGTCCTGGAGAAAGAGAGGAGTATAATAGGAGGAGTAGTCCTGGGGAGATAGAGGAGTATAATAGGGGGAGTAGCCCTGGGGAGAGAGAGGAGTATAATAGGAGGAGTAGTCCTGGGGAGAGAGAGGAGTATAATAGGGGGAGTAGTCCTGGGGAGAGAGAGGAGTATAATAGGAGTAGGAGTCCTGTGTGGAGAGAGGAGTATAATAGGGGGAGTAGTCCTGGGAAAAGAGAGGAGTATAATAGGAGGAGTAGTCCTGGGGAGAGAGGGGAGTATAATAGGGGGAGTAGTCCTGGGGAGAGAGAGGAATATAATAGGGGGAGTAGTCCTGGGAAAAGAGAGGAGTATAATAGGGGGAGTAGTCCTGGGGAGAGAGAGGAGTATAATAGGAGGAGTAGTCCTGAAGAGAGAGAGAGGAGTATAATAGGAGGAGGAGTCCTGGGAAGAGAGAGGAGTATAATAGGGGAAGTAGTCCTGGGGAGAGCGAGGAGTATAATAGGAGAAGTAGTCCTGGGGAGAGCGAGGAGTAGTCCGGGGGTGAGAGAGGAGTATAATAGGAGGAGTACTCCTGGGGAAAGAGAGGAGTATAATAGGAGGAGAAGTCCTGGGGAGAGAGAGGAGTATAATAGGAGGAGTAGTCCTGGGGAGAGAGATGAGTATGATAGACAAAGTAGTCCGGGGAAGAGAGAGGAGTATAATAGGGGGAGTAGTACTAGGAAGAGAGAGGAGTATAATAGGGGGAGTAGTCCTGGGAAAAGAGAGGAGTATAATAGGGGGAGTAATCCTGGGGAGAGAGAGGAGGATAATAGGAGAAGTAGTCCTGTGTAGAGAGATAAGTATAATAGGGGGAGTAGTCCTGGGGAAAGAGAGGAGTATAATAGGGGGAAAAGACCTGGGCCGAGAGAAGAGTATAATAGGGGGAGTAATCCTGGGGAGAGAGAGGAGTATAATAGGAGGAGTAGTCCTGGGGAAAGAGAGGAGTATAATAGGGGGAGTAGTCCTGGGGAGAGAGAGGAGTATAATAGGAGGAGTAGTCCTGGGGAGAGCGAGGAGTAGTCCGGGGGAGAGAGAGGAGTATAATAGGAGGAATACTCCTGGGGAAAGAGAGGAGTATAATAGGAGGAGAAGTCCTGGGGAGAGAGAGGAGTATAATAGGAGGAGTAGTCCTGGGGAGAGAGATGAGTATAATAGAAGGAGTAGTCCGGGGGAGAGAGAGGAGTATAATGGGAGGAGTAGTCCTGGGGAGAGAGAGGAGTATATTAGGAGAAGTAGTCCTTGGGAAAGAGAAGAGTATAATAGGAGGAGAAGTCCTGGGGAGAGAGAGAAATATAATAGTAGGAGTTGTTCTGTGGAGAGAGAGGAGTATAACAGGGGGAATAGTCTTGGGGAGAGAGAGGAGTAAAATAGGGCGAGTAGTCCTGGGGAGAGAGGAGAGTATAATAGGGGGAGTAGTCCAGAGGAGAGAGAGGAGTATAATAGGGGGAGTAGTCCAGGGGAGAGAGAGGAGTATAATAGGGGGAGTAGTCCTGGGGAGAGAGAGGAGTATAATAGGGGGAGTAGTCCTGGGGAGAGAGAGGAGTATCATAGGGGGAATAGTCCTGGGGAGAGAGAGGAGTATCATAGGGGGAGTAGTCCTGGGGGAGAGAGGAATATAATAGGGGTAGTAGTAGTAGAAAGAGAGATGAGTATAATAGGGGGAGTAGTACAAGGAAGAGAGAGGAGTATAATGGGGGGAGTAGTCCTTGGGAGAGAGAGGAGGATAATAGGGGGAGTAGTCCTTGGGAGAGAGAGGAGGATAATAGGTGGAGTAGTCCTGGGGTGGGGGGAGAGGCGGAATATAGGAGTAGTCGTCCTGGGGAGAGAGGTGTATAGTAGGAGGAGTAGTCCTGGGGGAAGAGGCGTATAGTAGGATGAGTAGTCCTGGGGGGAGAGGGGTATAGTAGTAGGAGTAGTCCTGGGGAGAGAGGCGTATAGTAGGAGGAGTAGTCCTGGGGAGTGAGAGGATTATAATAGAGGGAGTAGTACTAGGAAGAGAGAGGAGTATAATAGGGTGAGTAGTCTTGGGGGGAGAGAGGAGGATAATAGGGGGAGTAGTCCTGGGGAGAGAGAGGAGGATAATAGGAGGAGTAGTCCTGGGGGGAGAGAGGAGGATAATAGAGGGAGTAGTCCTGGGGAGAGAGAGGAGGATAATAGGAGGAGTAGTCCTGGGGTGGGGGGAGAGGCGGATTATAGGAGTAGTCGTCCTAGGGAGAGAGATGTATAGTAGGAGGAGTAGTCCTGGGGGAGGAAGAGGCGTATACTAGGATGAGTAGTCCTGGGGGGAGAGGCATATAGTAGGAGAAGTAGTCCTGGGGAAAGAGGCGTATAGTAGGAGGAGTAGTCCTGGGGAGAGAGGCATATTGTAGGAGGAGTAGTTCTGGGGAGAGAGGTGTCTAGTAGGAGGAGTAGTCCTGGGGGTGAGGCGTCCAGTAGGAGGAGTATTCCTGGGGGTTAGGAGTCTAGTAGGAGGAGTAGTCCTGGGGAGAGAGAGGAGTATAATAGGAGGAGTAGTCCTGGGGAGAGAGAGGAGTATAATAGGAGGAGTAGTCCTGGAGAAAGAGAGGAGTATATAGGAGGAGTAGCCCTGGGGAGATAGAGGAGTATAATAGGGGGAGTAGTCCTGGGGAGAGAGAGCAGTATAATAGGTTGAGTAGTCCTGGGGAGAGAGGGGAGAATAATAAGGGGAGTAGTTCTGGGGAAAGAGAGGAGTATAATAGGGGGAGTAGTCCTGGGGAAAGAGAGGAGTATAATAGGGGGAGTAGTCCTGGGGAGAGAGAGGAGTATAAAAGGAGGAGTAGTCCTGGGGAGAGAGAGGAGTATAATAGTAGGAGTAGTCCTGTGTAGAGAGAGAATTATAATAAGGGGAGTAGTCCTGGGGAGAGAGAGGAGTATAATAGGAGGAGTAGTCCTGGGGCGAGAGAGGAGTATAATAGGGGGAGTAATCCTGGGCAGAGAGAGGACTATAAAAGGAGGAGTAGTCCTGGGGAAAGAGAGGAGTATAATAGGGAGAGTAGTCCTGGCGAGAGAGAGGAGTATAATAGGGGGAGTAGTCCTGGGGAGAGAGAGGAGTATAATAGGAGGAGTAGTCCTGGGGAGAGAGAGGAGTATAATAGGAGGAGTAGTCCTGGGGAAAGCGAGGAGTATAATAGGAGAAGTAGTCCAAGGGAGAGCGAGGAGTAGTCCGGGGGATAGAGAGGAGTATAATAGGAGGAGTACTCCTGCGGAAAGAAAGGAGTATAATAGGAGGAGAAGTCCTGGGGAGAGAGTGGAGTATTGGAGGACTAGTCCTGGGGAGAGAGAGGAGTGTAATAGGAGGAGTAGTCCTGGGGAGAGAGATGAGTATGAAAGAAGGAGTAGTCCGGGGGAGAGAGAGGAGTATAATGGGAGGAGTAGTCCTGGGGAGAGAGAGGAGTATATTAGGAGAAGTAGTCCTGGGGAGAGAGAGGAGTATAATAGGAGGAGAAGTCCTGGGGAGAGAGAGGAGTATAATAGGGAGAGTCGTCCTGGGGAGATATAGAAATATAATAGTAGGAGTTGTTCTGTGGAGAGAGAGGAGTATAATAGGGGGAATAGTCTTGGGGAGAGAGAGGAGTAAAATAGGGGGAGTAGTCATGGGGAGAGAGGAGAGTATAATAGGGGGAGTAGTCCAGGGGAGAGAGGAGTATAATAGGGGGAATAGTCCAGTGGAGAGAGAGGAGTATAATAGTGGGAGTAGTCCTGGGGAGAGAGAGGAGTATAATAGGGGGAGTAGTCCTGGGAGAGAGAGGAATATAATAGGGGTAGTAGTAGTAGAAAGAGAGAGGAGTATAATAGGGGGAGTAGTACTAGGAAGAGAGAGGAGTATAATAGGGGGAGTAGTCCTGGGGGGGAGAGGAGGATAATAGGGGGAGAAGTCCTGGGGAGAGAGAGGAGGATAATAGGAGGAGTAGTCCTGTGTAGAGAGAGAAGTATAATAGGGGGAGTAGTCCTGGGGAGAGAGAGGAGTATAATAGGGGGAAAAGTCCTGGGCCGAGAGAAGAGTATAATAGGGGGAGTAATCCTGGGGAGAGAGAGAAGTATAATAGAGGGAGTAGTCCTGGGGAGAGAGAGGAGTATCATAGGGGGAGTAGTCCTGGGGAGAGAGAGGAGTATCATAGGGGGAG
Source organism: Anomaloglossus baeobatrachus (assembly GCF_048569485.1). Lineage (NCBI taxonomy): Eukaryota > Metazoa > Chordata > Amphibia > Anura > Aromobatidae > Anomaloglossus > Anomaloglossus baeobatrachus. The sequence continues at coordinate 238,564,718 of NC_134355.1, forward strand.
TAGTCCTGGGAGAGAGAGGAATATAATAGGGGTAGTAGTAGTAGAAAGAGAGGGGAGTATAATAGGGGGAGTAGTACTAGGAAGAGAGAGGAGTATAATAGGGGGAGTAGTCCTGGGAAAAGAGAGGAGTATAATAGGGGGAGTAGTCCTGGGGAGAAAGAGGAGGATAATAGGAGGAGTAGTCCTGTGTAGAGAGAGAAGTATTATAGGGGGAGTAGTCCTGGGGAAAGAGAGGAGTATAATAGGGGGAAAAGTCCTGGGCCGAGAGAAGAGTATAATAAGGGGAGTAATCCTGGGGAGAGAGAGGAGTATAATAGGAGGAGTAGTCCTGGGGAAAGAGAGGAGTATAATAGGGGGAGTAGTCCTGGGGAGAGAGAGGAGTATAATAGGAGGAGTAGTCCTGAAGAGAGAGAGAGGAGTATAAAAGGAAGAGGAGTCCTGGAAAGAGAGAGGAGTATAATGGCGGGAGAAGTCCTGAGGAGAGCGAGGAGTATAATAGGAGAAGTACTCCTGGGGAAAGAGAGGAGTATAATAGGAGGAGAAGTCCTGGGGAGAGAGAGGAGTATAATAGGAGGAGTAGTCCTGGGGAGAGAGAGGAGTATAATAGGGGGAGTAGTACTAGGAAGGGAGAGGAGTATAATAGGGAGAGTAGTCCTGGGGAGAGAGAGGAGTATAATAGGAGGAGTAGTCTTGGGGGGAGAGAGGAGGATAATAGGGGGAGTAGTCCTGGGGAGAGAGAGGAGGATAATAGGAGGAGTAGTCCTGGGGGGATTGAGGAGGATAATAGGGGGAGTAGTGCTGGGGAGAGAGAGGAGGATAATAGGAGGAGTAGTCCTGGGGTGGGGGGAGAGGCGGATTATAGGAGTAGTCTTCCTGGGGAGAGCGATGTATAGTAGGAGGAGTAGTCCTGGGGGAAGAGGCGTATAGTAGGATGAGTAGTCCTGGGGGGAGAGGCGTATAGTAGGAGGAGTAGTCCAGGGGAGAGAGGCGTATAGTAGGAGGAGTAGTCCTGGGGAGAGAGGCATATTGTAGGAGGAGTAGTCCTGGGGAGAGAGGTGTCTAGTAGGAGGAGTAGTCCTGGGGGTGAGGCGTCCTGCAGGAGGAGTAGTCCTGGGGGGATAGGAGTCTAGTAGGAGGAGTAGTCCTGGGGAGAGAGAGGAGTATAATAGGAGGAGTAGTCCTGGGGAGAGAGAGGAGTATAACAGGAGGAGTAGTCCTGGAGAGAGAGAGGAGGATAATAGGAGGAGTAGTCCTGGGGAGAGAGAGGAGTATAATAGGAGGAGTAGTCCTGGGGAGAGAGAGGAGTATAATAGGAGGAGTAGTCCTGAAGAGAGAGAGAGGAGTATAATAGGAGGAGGAGTCCTGGGAAGTAAGAGGAGTATAATAGGAGTAGTAGTCCTGTGGAGAGCGAGGAGTGTAATAGGAGAAGTAGTCCTGGGGAGAGCGAGGAGTAGTCCGGGGGAGAGAGAGGAGTATAATAGGAGGAGTACTCCTGGGGAAAGAGAGGAGTATAATAGGAGGAGAAGTCCTGGGGAGAGAGAGGAGTATAGGAGTAGTAGTCCTGGGGAGAGAGAGGAGTATAATAGGAGGAGTAGTCCTGGGGAGATAGAGGAGTATAATAGGGGGAGTAGCCCTGGGGAGAGAGAGGAGTATAATAGGAGGAGTAGTCCTGGGGAGAGAGAGGAGTATAATAGGGGGAGTAGTCCTGGGGAGAGAGAGGAGTATAATAGGAGGAGGAGTCCTGGGGAGAGAGGTGTCTAGTAGGAGGAGTAGTCCTGGGGGTGAGGCGTCCAGTAGGAGGAGTAGTCCTGGGGGGTTAGGAGTCTAGTAGGAGGAGTAATCCTGGGGAGAGAAAGGAGTATAATAGGAGAAGTAGCCCTGGGGAAAGGGAGGAGTAGTCCTGGGGAGAGAGAGGAGTATAATAGGAGGAGGAGTCCTGGAGAAAGAGAGGAGTATAATAGGAGGAGTAGTCTTGGGGAGAGAGAGGAGTATAATAGGGGGAGTAGTACTAGGAAGAGAGAGGAGTATAATAGGGAGAGTAGTCCTGGGGAGAGAGAGGAGTATAATAGGGGGAGTAGTCTTGGGGGGAGAGAGGAGGATAATAGGGGGAGTAGTCCTGGGGAGAGAGAGGAGGATAATAGGAGGAGTAGTCCTGGGGGGAGAGAGGAGGATAATAGGGGGAGTAGTCCTGGGGAGAGAGAGGAGGATAATAGGAGGAGTAGTCCTGGGGTGGGGGGAGAGGCGGATTATAGGAGTAGTCGTCCTGGGGAGAGCGATGTATAGTAGGAGGAGTAGTCCTGGGGGAAGAGGCGTATAGTAGGATGAGTAGTCCTTGGGGGAGAGGCGTATAGTAGGAGGAGTAGTCCAGGGGAGGGAGGCGTATAGTAGGAGGAGTAGTCCTGGGGAGAGAGGCATATTGTAGGAGGAGTAGTCCTGGGGAGAGAGGTGTCTAGTAGGAGGAGTAGTCCTGGGGGTGAGGCGTCCAGTAGGAGGAGTAGTCCTGGGGGGTTAGGAGTCTAGTAGGAAGAGTAGTCCTGGGGAGAGAGAGGAGTATAATAGGAGTAGTAGTCCTGGGGAGAGAGAGGAGTATAACAGGAGGAGTAGTCCTGGAGAAAGAGAGGAGTATAATAGGAGGAGTAGTCCTGGGGAGATAGAGGAGTATAATAGGGGGAGTAGCCCTGGGGAGAGAGAGAGGAGTATAATAGGAGGAGTAGTCCTTGGTTGAGAGAGGAGTATAATAGGAGGAGTAGTCCTGGGGAGAGAGAGGAGTATAATAGGAGGAGTAGTCCTGAAGAGAGAGAGAGGAGTATATTAGGAGGAGGAGTCCTGGGAAGAGAGAGGAGTATAATAGGAGGAGTAGTCCTGTGGAGAGCGAGGAGTATAATAGGAGAAGTAGTCCTGGGGAGAGCGAGGAGTAGTCCGGGGGAGAGAGAGGAGTATAATAGGAGGAGTACTCCTGGGGAAAGAGAGGAGTATAATAGGAGGAGAAGTCCTGGGGAGAGAGAGGAGTATAGGAGGAGTAGTCCTGGGGAGAGAGAGGAGTATAATAGGAGGAGTAGTCATGGGGAGATAGAGGAGTATAATAGGGGGAGTAGCCCTGGGGAGAGAGAGGAGTATAATAGGAGGAGTAGTCCTGGGGAGAGAGAGGAGTATAATAGGGGGAGTAGTCCTGGGGAGAGAGAGGAGTATAATAGGAGGAGGAGTCCTGGAGAAAGAGAGGAGTATAATAGGAGGAGTAGTCCTGGGGAGATAGAGGAGTATAATAGGGGGAGTAGCCCTGGGGAGAGAGAGGAGTATAATAGGAGGAGTAGTCCTGGGGAGAGAGAGGAGTATAATAGGGGGAGTAGTCCTGGGGAGAGAGAGGAGTATAATAGGAGGAGGAGTCCTGTGTAGAGAGAGGAGTATAATAGGGGGAGTAGTCCTGGGAAAAGAGAGGAGTATAATAGGGGGAGTAGTCCTGGGGAGAGAGGGGAGTATAATAGGGGGAGTAGTCCTGGGGAGAGAGAGGAGTATAATAAGAGGACTAGTCCTGTGTAGAGAGAGAAGTATAATCGGGGGAGTAGTCCTGGGGAGAGAGAGGAGTGTAATAGGGGGAAAAGTCCTGGGCCGAGAGAAGAGTATAATAGGGGGAGTAATCCTGGGGAGAGAGAGGAGTATAATAGGAGGAGTAGTCCTGGGGAAAGAGAGGAGTATAATAGGGGGAGTAGTCCTGGGAAGAGAGAGGAGTATAATAGGAGGAGTAGTCCTGAAGAGAGCGAGAGGAGTATAATAGGAGGAGGAGTCCTGGGAAGAGAGAGGAGTATAATAGGAGGAGTAGTCCTGGGGAGAGCGAGGAGTATAATAGGAGAAGTAGTCCTGGGAAGAGCGAGGAGTAGTCCGGGGGAGAGAGAGGAGAATAATAGGAGTACTCCTGGGGAAAGAGAGGAGTATAATACGAGGAGAAGTCCTGGGGAGAGAGAGGAGTATAGGAGGAGTAGTCCTGGGGAGAGAGAGGAGAATAATAGGAGGAGAAGTCTGGGGAGAGAGATGAGAATGATAGAAGGAGTAGTCCGGGGGAGAGAGAGGAGTATAATGGGAGGAGTAGTCCTGGGGAGAGAGAGGAGTATATTAGGAGAAGTAGTCCTGGGGAGAGAGAGGAGTATAATAGGAGGAGAAGTCCTGGGGAGAGAGAGGAGTATAATAGGGAGAGTCGTCCTGGGGGGAGAGAGGAATATAATAGTAGGAGTTGTTCTGTGGAGAGAGATGAGTATAATAGGGGGAATAGTCTTGGGGAGAGAGAGGAGTAAAATAGGGGGAGTAGTCCTGGGGAGAGAGGAGAGTATAATAGGGGGAGTAGTCCAGGGGAGAGAGAGGAGTATAACAGGGGGAGTAGTCCAGGGGAGAGAGAGGAGTATAATAGGGGGAGTAGTCCTGGGGAGAGAGAGGAGTATCATAGGGGGAGTAGTCCTGGGAGAGAGAAGAATATAATATGGGGAGTAGTAGTAGGAAGAGAGAGGAGTATAATAGGGGGAGTAGTACTAGGAAGAGAGAGGAGTATAATAGGGGGAGTAGTCCTGGGGAGAGAGAGGAGGATAATAGGAGGAGTCGTCCTGGGGTGGGGGGAGAGGCGGATTATAGGAGTAGTCGTCCTGGGGAGAGAGGTGTATAGTAGGAGGAGTAGTCCTGGGGGAAGAGGCGTATAGTAGGATGAGTAGTCCTGGGGGGAGAGGCGTATAGTAGGAGGAGTAGTCCTGGGGAGAGAGGCGTATAGTAGGAGGAGTAGTCCTTGGGAGAGAGGCATATTGTAGGAGGAGTAGTCCTGGGGAGAGAGGTGTCTAGTAGGAGGAGTAGTCCTGGGGGTGAGGCGTCCAGTAGGAGGAGTAGTCCTGGGGGGTTAGGAGTCTAGTAGGAGGAGTTTTCCTGGGGAGAGAGAGGAGTATAATAGGAGAAGTAGCCCTGGGGAAAGGGAGGAGTAGTCCTGGGGAGAGAGAGGAGTATAATAGGAGGAGGAGTCCTGGAGAAAGAGAGGAGTATAATAGGAGGAGTAGTCCTGGGGAGAGAGAGGAGTATAATAGGGGGAGTAGTACTAGGAAGAGAGAGGAGTATAATAGGGAGAGTAATCATGGGGAGCGAGAGGAGTATATTAGGGTGAGTAGTCTTGGGGGGAGAGAGGAGGATAATAGGGGGAGTAGTCCTGGGGAGAGAGAGGAGGATAATAGGAAGAGTAGTCCTGGGGGGAGAGAGGAGGATAATAGGTGGAGTAGTCCTAGGCAGAGAGAGGAGGATAATAGGAGGAGTAGTCCTGGGGTGGGGGGAGAGGCGGATTATAGGAGTAGTTGTGGCGCCCCTGACCTGGTCAGGCACCACTGAGTACTGTACCCATGCTGGGGACAGTACAATACAGGTAATCCAGAAGGCTGACAGGGGTGTGGAACACAGGCGCATAGTGATCAGGTCTCACACATGTACCCATGGGAGGACCCCTGGGGATCCCAGGAGGGGGCAAGCCTTCACCTTCACTGGAATAGTGGAGGGGGTAGAGCCTCCATCTCCTCTCAAGGGGTGTGGTGGAGAGTCTGGTTGCTAGGTGGCGTAGGCAAGAACAGGAGAGGAGGAGCAGTGAGCCAGTTCAGTGTAGAGTCCAGGGAGCTCAAGTGAGGAGCAGATCCCTGGAGCTGTGCAATCTGACAGCGTCCGCGCAGTGGCTACAGACGGGGGAGAACGGTCAACTAGGAGTGCTGCCTGAAAGCCAGCTTCAGCTAGCGAGTGCAACGGAGTGGGAAGTAAGGAGACTGCTAGAGAGCACCAGGCCCAACCGGGCGGCAGATCCCGAAGCGAGGATAGATTCACCTTTCCCTGCTAAACCTGCCGGTGTGGGGCTCTTAAAGCCCACACCACAACACCACAAAAGCCGCAGCCACGTAACCGCAGTGAGGGCCCATAGGTCATAGGAGGCAAGAGGCTGGAGTGGCCTGGTCCGGGGAACAAGCACACGGCAAACAACAAGGGGAGAGAGGCTGCAGCATCTTCCCTGGGTGACCCCCATAGGGACTAAAAGTCGGGGTCACCCCAAACCACCAAGGGCTAAGGAAGGCGAGTCAGTAGTCACCCTCATAAAGTCAGCCTGAAGGATACCTGGTTCCCACCTGGTTCATCTCAGCTACGCCCGGGCTACTCACCCTGCCATCAAATGTGAGTAAAGCCCTTGAAAGACATTCCTGCCTGTGTGGTTATTCTGCGACTTGTGGTACTACAAACCTACACCGGGCCCTGGGGCTTGCCTCACTCTCAGGAGGCTACTACATCCGACTGCACCCACCATCAGCCCCAGGCGTCCCCTAACCTGCAGTGGCGGTCCCCACTGACCGCAATACTGAGAGTGGCGTCACGATCAAACAAGAAGATTTCCTACCAGTGACGGAGGTCCAGCAACGTGGAGTCCCTGAAGGTAATGCACCGACACCGATACAACACCGGCGGGGCTTCACATCTGGCGTCACGAACAGGATAAGGACTAGACCTGTTCAGACAGGTGACCATGTGCCTGGGCGGTCCGCTTGAAAAATTGGAAGCGCCGCCATATTGCCACCATGAAAAGCGCGCTGAAAAACAACAGCAGCCCGCGCTGGAAGAAGTTACCGCCCACGAAGAGGTGTGGCTACCCAGAGATCCCCTGCAGAGTCCTGACCTTGCCGGCTATGAGAGCGGAAGCGTCCAGAAACGGCGGGAGAGAAGGGAAGCCACAAACTTGCTGCTGCGGAGAGCAGAAATGGAATCCAGACGAGGATACCCAGAACCAGGCTCTGCTGCCTGGTGGTGCCGGGAGCTTGCCCTCTTCTGTGACCGGCTGGAGGCCGGGATTGTGCGACAGCTTAGGGAAGAACGCAAGGAGCTCCTGGAGATGGCTGCAGCGGTCCGGACCTATGAGGAGAGAGCCGCGCGGAGCCTGCCGGATCGAGCGGCGACGACGATTCAGACCCCGATGGGTGAGTCCGGTGTTGCCCCGGCTAGAACAAGAGCCCCGACCCTAGCTGC